>NW_028262402.1:0-185000 GCF_047370975.1 Nipponia nippon
GCCTGTGTTGATCAGGTAAAAAGAGTGGATCCTGAAAGTACAGATGGCCTTGGTATATCTTTCCTTTCTCACAGGGTGGCTGAAGAGAGAATGTAAATGTGTAAAATTAATCATTCTATCTATCTTCTTCCAGCTATTTCAGTCAACTATTCGGTCAATAGAGAGTTAGGGGAGGGACTGTGTGAACACACCTTGTTAACAAAAAAATGTAGTTGCTGGAGAGTTGTGTGCCATGGGAAAATTCACCTGGGGTCTGCCTGACACCGCCCAAGCATGCGGTGCCCAGCATTTGGAGGGATGTGAGATTGACTCGCTATCTGCATTCCTCTTCTCAGCCTGTCTTATTAAAGCAGTTGTCTTATTAAGCCATTTATTGTCAGGCCTTCCTTACTGAGGTCCATAGAGAGCCCTGCCCCGGCCCTCTCCACTTCCCCTGCTCCTTTCTCAAAGTTCATGTATGATACACAGAAACAGCATGCTGGGTTCTAGTGATCTTTTATTGCACATTTGAAATTAGATGGTAGAAGGAAATATGGAATGAAAGCTTCTTCTCATTTTAATGGTAGAAAATAATACAATCCGAGTACATGTAAAAGACAAAAATATCAGATTTTTCATTCCAAGAAGCCTGAAGACAAAATATAAAACTAGATTGGTTTTATTTTTATTTTTAGTTGTCCATTTTGTACAATAGCAAAGAAAAAGAAGTAAAGAAATAATGCTACTTACTAAAAAAAATACAATTTAAGTTTTGTTATTAATTAAGAATTGAGGTTTTCTTGTCCTCTCTGAATTTATTCTGAAGTGAAGTTCTGGGAATAGTAGAGATTTAGGGAGGATTACAATTGGTCTAAAAATCTCTGAATAGCTCCAATGGCAGCACAGGACCATTTTTATAAACCCCTTAAAAGCATCCATGAGGCATGATTAGCTAAGTACTCTGTTTACAGATCTGTTGCAGTCAACATGGGTCTCCCAGGAGGGCAGCAAACTCCTCCTCTGGGGAACATTGCTCATGGAACACCACCCCTGTGCTTAAGATTTAGGCTTTTAGGCTTCTGGCCAGAAATGCTTCCAGTACCATAGCTTTCAATTTGCTGATTTCATCCTTTAAGGAGGCAAACCATACCTTGCACATATTCTTAGGATCTTAGATATACTATAAATAACATCTTCATGACTGTATTTAGGATTTGTTACCATTTGCCAAGTAGAATATGACTGGAGATCAACAGATTGATGTTGGTTTCCATCAAGGATTGCTTTCCTCTTTCTTTAATTTCGTTGCTATGTTTATACGCATGAAGGATGTTGAAATTCAGTTCAGCTCAGTTCAGTAGAGTGTTTCCAGTGTTTATCTCCTGTTTCCAGTGCTATAAAAATATTTTTTTTTGTTTGACTCCTATGAATTCACAGTTGAGGCCTTTTGCATAGACTTGCATTTTTTCCTCAGATTATCTTCTGTCAGTATTTTTCAAGAACTTATTTTTAATCATTTTGCTAGAATTTTTATAGGATCTATTTCTTCTTAACTTTAATCTAACCTAAAGGGGTGAAGGCTTCAGTGTTATAAGAGCCCAGAGAATCATCAGGAAAAAAATGAAGGAGACATTGTGCTCTCTACATGGACAGCATTCACATCTAAGTAATTTTTAACAAAATCTTTTGTCAAATGTGTCTTACAAACTCTTATAATT
Source organism: Nipponia nippon (assembly GCF_047370975.1). NCBI lineage: Eukaryota > Metazoa > Chordata > Aves > Pelecaniformes > Threskiornithidae > Nipponia > Nipponia nippon. Next base: position 1,698 of record NW_028262402.1, read on the forward strand.
TGGAGAAATAAGAGTCCAGAAGACAGCAAACAGAAAGTGGGCAGACACTTAGTAAATGAGCAGAACAGAAGACCTCTGAGACGGTTAAATACAATCCTACAAGATGTTACTAGTGCCCAAAGCTGCTATTTCCTACTGCAATAGTCCATTGCTAGTTTCTGTCTGGTCTCTGCTGGGTTCACTCTGCCACTTTGGCTGACACAGTCTCAGTCCTGAAAATGGCTCCTAAGTCTGCTGCTCTCTGCTTACCTCTCTCCAGCTTAAATCCTTATCAACATTAAAAAAAATAATAATAAAAAAATAGCCATTTTCTATTGTACTTTCAGAGCCCTTTCCCTCTAGTGCCATTAATAGAGAACATCTGTCTGCCAGCTTGGCAACCTGCCTGCTGCATCCTCATACCCTCTCCTTTCTCTCACCAGAAAACCCTGGGCATCAGCAGGGGGAGGTGGGTTTCTCATGTGAGAAGCATGGATCAGTACGCCAGCAACTTGATTTTGTCTAGACAGAGACTTAGACTCTCTTGAAATTAAGACTGAGCAAAATTATTATTTAGCAGAGCTAATGCTTTTTCTACCATTTTTTTTTTTTAAACGCTTGTACACATTAAAAGTTCTGTACATTTTTGCCTGGCCCTAGTTCATCCAGTATCTTTGACCAGTTTGTGGTGCATAAAATTTATATTGTCTCCAATAAAGGACATCACATTCATACTATGTTTTGTGCAGCTACCTAAATCACCACGAATGGCAAATTAACTGAAAACCATTAATGTCATCATTAAGCAGAGCTGTCTATTTATCTTTTAAAGGGATTTATTAATTTTAGCTTTTATACTCTATTTTGAGTAGTGAAAAAAAGTCGTGCCTAAGCAGAAAAAAAGTGTATACTTATAATCAACTTTTTTTTTTTGTCTGCAGGATATTAGTAGTGCTGTACTACATCATGAATAGTGCTATGTCAGAAGAACAAAGATTGCATTTATTTGGCATTCATAACAGACACAAGAAACATGAGTCTTAACAACTGCTTTTTGTACCTGAAGGAAGAAATTAAATTCATACATAATTCAGCTAAAAACACACTGCTGAGATTTAAGCTTCTAATTAAAAGTAGTGACATATATGAGTTTTAACTAGAGCATAATTTTATGTTCAGATATTTCTTCAGTTTAAAAAAGAACTGAACTTTGTGTCAGGAAAGGTTCTGAAAGCACTGTGTGAGGGACAGCATTGCCTGCGAAGCATTGTGGTAGTGGAATAGAGAGTCCTTGTTTCTGTTTCAACTCATATCTATGACCCTAATAAGTTACTAGGTTGTCATGTACAAAGCCAGCATTTTACTGTTCTAGTGAAATAAATAGTTAAAAAGCATGGAACAATAATATCTTGTGAGATTTTGAAAGAGTAACTTAATTTTTTATGTCTTTTGAAGAGCTGCTAGCCTGGAGAGCGCAACATGCAATAAATTACAAGTCACCAATATGAGGAAAGCTAGTGGTTTTACCTGAAATAAAGCCTTGCACTAGAATGAGACAATAAAATGCAGATGGTCAATGCATTTATCCACATAAGTCCAAAGTTGTGATTCTCAGCTCTTGCAAGTGGACTTCACTCCCCAGAAGTCAGTTATCTGATAGACAGCAGCCAAGAACCTTCCCATCTGAAAAATGACACATTGACTTTGATGAGAACACAATGTAAATCAGAAAGAGCAGAAGATGGAGGGTGAAAAAAGTACATTTGTATAGATCTAAGAGAAATGTTTTTCCCATTTTTGTCCCAAGGGGAATAAAGGAAAAGAGATGTAACCAAAGGAGCCAGAAGAGAGCTCTGTGCACCCACATTTTCTTGCACTGAATGTAAACCAAGAGAGACATTGTCATTAAAACAAAAACTTTGGAGAAGGAAAGCATGAAGCCAGTGTCTCAGAGACAGATCCAGTTCAGGACTGTCAGGAACAGAATGATGTTCTCTGCAGCTGCCATTTCTGACAAAGCTTTCTCCCAAGGCCCCTCAACCCCATTACAGTTTCAAGAGCAAGCAGGTTGTGTGCCATACAAAATGGCATATTAGGAAGTAAGAAGTGAATTGTTATGTGATACTGAATACAGACTAAAAGCAGTTTTGAAATGTATTGCAAATAAAGGTACAGCTTCAGATTCAGCAGGCAGTAGCATTTGCAAGTAAAACAAGTGATTGAGAGTGCTGATGTAACTTGCTGTCTTATTTTTCTGAAGGAAAAAAGAGAGGCAGGAGGTACTTCTTCACACTATTGTTCTCTTCAGGAGAAATGCCTTTGACACCACCAGATTTTTTATCTCAGGAACGAAAATTCATTCATGAAAGAAAAAAAAAAAAAAGAAAAAAAGAAAGGTGAATTTACTTCAGTTTTCACAGACCTTGTTCTGCTTAAAACCTTAAAGAACAGTGACATCTTCAATAATTAGAATGATTTACCATAGGAGAGTTGGAAATCATTTCCTCCCCTCCCATACGCCTGCTACCTTAATAGAAATGCTACGAAGCACAGTGGAACCTCACACTCACTCCAAATCCTCTGCAAATACCTGTGAATGAGACAGAAATTTCCTTTGCTCCTTGTGTGACTGCAAGAATTTGTGTGTGTTGTGCACAGAAGTCATTAATTTCTTGGTTTTGTCTTCCCCAAAAATATTAATTCACAATGACAAAAATCAACACTATAGCTGAAGAACATAGGCTTGCATATTGCAGTAATGTGTATGGTGCAGCACTGCAACATATCAGTGAGCCACAATAAGAACCATAAGGGTGCTCAGTTTAGTGAATCCCCACAATGCACCTATACACTGTAGTATGGACCCGAAAGGATGTTATTGTAGATGTAAACCCCTAGCACATGTGGCTGATAGCTTTTAGCTGGATAAACAATAGCTCTCTCAAGCTCCCACAGCAGGATACAATCCCTGCCAGTCGAATGCAGCAGAGGGTTGTGGCTGGTGCTGGTGGCCTCACCTGATCTTCACGCAGACAATATGGCCTGAGTAATGGCTGGAGTGCAGGTCTCCATGTCTGATTTGTGCAGTCCTGCACACTCAGTGTGTCAGAGCCAGTCCTTCAATTGTCTTCTAACCCATGTGGATGCCTACTTAGAGTGTTTGCAATACAACGTGAACAATGAACTGTCTTTTCTTGGCTAACCCTTGTGCACTCCCTGCAGTGTTGCTAACTTCTGACCCATGTTTTTACTGCTGTTTGCTTGTGGGATTTTTTTAGTACCCGCCTCTGCGTGTAACCCCTCAATTACTACGCACATGGTTTGATGAAGCCTTGTGTTCGGGCTGCTTCAAGCAGTCTGGAGCACCTGGTACCGCACATCAGGGGTGCTGGGCTCTTCCTGGAGAAAGCTCTGCCTCCGACTGCCTTCTGCAGCAGGACTCGTACCGAGCAGGGGTGTCCACATTTCAACAGTGTGACTGCCAGGAGCTGAACATTCAAAAAAGTCAAAGCTAAAAAGTCAAAGCAAATGTTTTTTTCAATCATCTCTTCTTGCAAACAAAGGTAGTAAACTTTGAATGCTACTGAAGTCTAGCAGGTGACTTAAAATAACAGTTTGGGGAAATTTTATATTCTGCCTGTGAATACAGCAGAACTCTGGTATCACTCTGCTTCCAGCTAAAATAAATATTCACAGTCCTTAGCTTTTATATGTAGCTCTTGAATTGTGGTGAAAGGCATGCAGTAACACCTACTCCACTATTACATTTATTGGAGCTTAATAACAATAATAATAATAATAATAGGTGCTGAAATAGTGTGTTCCATTGACAGGTCTCCATTTATGAAAGAACTTGATCTCTGTAGCTGGGACTTCAACCACAGTAACCTTATACTTCAGCTTTGTGACACTGGCTTAGCTGTAGTTGTCAAGTCCATGTATTGTGGAGGAGCTGAATCCTCACAGCCCAGATGACAGCCATCAATTAAAACCCAAGTGTTCATTCCTTCGAAAACTTCAAGTCAGGCTGATGGTACAGCAATTGAATTTCCAAACTGAATGAGGTGGTATGCATTCCTGTTCAGAGCAACTGAGGTTTTGGACCATATCTTGAGCTAATGAAAACTGCTTTGGTTGCAGCTATTGTATGAAAGCAAGCTACATAAAATCTATTGCTCTTACTTTCTTCAGCAAATGTACATCTCTTATTGATCTTAGTTAGTGTCACTTCTCTAACTTCAGAACACCAAGTGGACCCACTGAAAATAAGCTTTTGAGCTACCTAATATTCCTTGTCTTTACACATTTGGGGCTTGTTTGGGGTTTTTACTTGTCAGCTTTTTTTTTTTAATGTTAATTCATGACCTAAGCTGTCATGGAATGCAAACAAAACACCCATTGAGGGAATAAATGTGTATAAGTGTTTTATGAATACAGTTGCAGGTTACATGTAGTAGAACATTCCTTAGAAATCTACCTAATTAGACACCAGAAAATAATCTGCATATTTTCCACCTGCTTTTACAAGCTAAGGTCCTGTTACCATTGATTCAATTGTCCAAAATACTTGATTATGTTTTCTAATCACTTATCACACAATTTTCAGAAGTACTTTACACTGGATTTTCAGTCCTTCTCAAAAACTGGTCACACACCTCCAACAGATGAGAGTGAAAGCAAAAATTAGAGGAAACCACATCAAGAATCACCTCTTGCCCATAGGAGTAGATTCAGAAATACACCTGTGATTATGGTTCCAGAATGGGAAGTGGAGTAGCATGGCATGTTTTAGGAGTCCTGGGGTGATTAATGCTCTCAGCTGGTCTGAACTCACAACCCCACTGAAGTCCATAGAACTAATATATACCTGTCTATGAGTATAGTATGACCATCCAAAAAATGGTTCATTCATTATATATCATGTTAACAATTATCATTGATACAAATATCAGCCAACAGGGTCATATAACTGTTGCTCTCTTGAGACCAAATGAAATATCAAATTATGACTAATTTTTTCTCCTAAATTTGGCAAGGTGGCAGACTTTATGGACTAAAGAATACTTCTCATCTGAACTTTGAGAACTTTAATATTAATCTCATTTTCATGTCCATATGCCATATGATTTTAATGAAGCTGGGAAAGAATAGGGGAGTTGTTCTCCAGTTAATTTAAAATCTGAACATTTCTCTAGGTTAAAACCAAAGACTGTGCAGGCCACCTGGACTAAAATTGTCTACACTGAATTTCAATGCTCGTGATTTCTAGAATTCTGTTAAAGAGGGCTGATTGTGGTCTGCTTTTTTTATTGGCTTCCTATCTTCCCTTAGCACTTTAGTTACAGATAACTCATTTTTTATATATCAGAATCCTGCTCTCTGAGCTTAAAGTTTCTCTCACATGTAACTCAGGGAAAAACATTCTTCCTGGCAGGGGAGAAGGGATAAAGAGATAGCATGAATGAGGTAAGATATAGCTAGGGATGTAGTTAGCAGTTTTCTGAGCTAGTGCCAGATTCAGAGGATCCTGAGTTTTATGAGAAGGTATCTACTAAATATAGTTATGTTCTTAATTATGCATTTGTTTTGAGAAAGTCACTGAAACATAGAAAAACATTACTGTATTAGAAATAGAAATGCAATGCAATGCAGACTGATTTAATAGGCTTTAAATGGATAAAGACTAAAGTTTATAAACTCAAATAAATTATTTCATTTGATTAGCTTAAAGATATCATACCTGTGGATGTCTCAAAACTCAATCTTTTATTCCATTTTAATCCTTTTCCCTTTGCCAATACTAGCTTCTTTTATCTTTCTGCAAACATGTAGTTAAACTCCTGCAGAATTTAGAACTGTCCATGTCTTTATTTAAAATATAAAAATGCAGATTTTTTTCCTTCCTAATTACAGACATATGCAAAATAAGAAAACAGACAAACAAAAAGATCCCATACATTAAATGTTTTCTGGTTAATTCTGGGCACTTCTAAATAAGCTTCGTCCTTCCCTGCTGCTACCAAACTATTGCTTCATCAGGAGACTGCTGTTTCTAGATATTTTTAGTTGTGGGCAGCCAGCTGGGAAAAAAACTTTACATGAAACACTACTGTAAGTGGGAAAGATAGAGAAAGTTTTTGTTTTGAGACTTGCCTCATTAAAAAAACAGGTTAATATGAGGAGTGTTTTATTAAGATTTAATGAGACTGAAAACCATGAGTGGTATATTTTTAATTGTTCAGTCCAGGGAAGTTTGAATCTCTTGTTCTAGTGCAGGAGAAATCTAGACCTCATTGTGTCCCTGTCAGACTAAAAAATCAGCTGCTTGTCCTTGCTTATTCTTCGTAGTTTTGTTAAATTCTGCAGTTCACAAGTATGCAGGCTGTTCATACATATATATGCTGTAGATATCTCTATTTGATGCCTTCCAGCTTGTTTGTTTGGGTTTGTTTGTTTGTTTGTTTTTGTTTTGATTGGCTCATTCCTGATGATCTTCATTTTCATTAGGGCTTATGAGCTGTTGACATATTTTTTCAGATAAGTCTAATCCGTAGTACCATTTTGATATTTATTTTTCTCAAAACAGTAATTTTGAACCTCATCCTGAGAGAATGCTTAAACATACATTTTAAAAGAAATAATCTCTAAACTGTCTTGGAAGAAAACAGCTTTTTCTGTATTAGATAGCAGTTGCTTAAACATCACCAGGTGACTGATTTCCAAATTTTATACACATGCACAGCTGAGAAACTTATTATCATATGGTAACCAGCTATAGCAGATGTGACTTTGCCATGTTTGTATACTAAATCTTTTATTCCAGCACCATTGAAATTGGCAGTGAAGGTGCTTGGAGGGCATCTTTACAAACATTTTTGACTCCTTAATAATTAAACAATCACAGTATTTTTCTAGAATTAGCTTGAAATACAAGAAAGCCCAGCTGAAGTATCTGTGTTTTCCTAAAAGTTTCAAAGACTTCACTGTGTGTCTGAAGTATGTTTGTAAAGGTCTTACAGTTCCCTAGCATACATAACAAGAGGAAGCTCAAAAGGTGTTTTTCTTTCCTGAAGAGGGAAATGCAGCTTGCAGGTGTCTAGTGCAATATGGCACTAACTGTTCCTGCAGTATGTTGCTAGATATAGAACTCTTCCCCACGTTGAGCTTGCCCACGATAGTAGGATTTTGAACTTCAGCTTTTGATAAAACAGATTAATTGGACACATGTTCTTTTTGGAGTAAATGATCAACAAACACAATACTTATTATTTGTAGGACATGTAACATCTACTATACAAACTGTAAATACTTTATATAAAAAAAAACTTAGAGCACAGTAGGGGCTACTTAAGTAAGTGTTCCAAAACTCTCTGCACATAGTAGAAGAGGAAAGCTCCTCAAGGAAAGGAGCTTAGAATGTGCAAAATCCTCACTGGAGTGCCTCTGCAAACATGCCCACATTACAAACTCGGTGTAACTTTTCCTTGATGCTCTGGCATCCACACCTATCTAGTAGGAATTACCCTTCGACCTGAACGTTTTAGTGTGTAACATAACTGAGAACAAACATTGTAATTTCTCCAAAAGATATTGTAAATGAAAGCATCCAAATATTAACAAGTTGCAGCAACTTTTTAAAAACACAAACACTATTGTTATTATTACAATTATTTCTTGTAATGTTTGGCATCAAGGTACTGCATTTATCTTGCACAGTTTGAGTCTCAGTGGGATTCTAGTTCGGGTCATGGTCTGCTACTGATTCTGTAGAATACTACAGAAAAAAGCCCTTCATGGCTTTTCTGCAGGTCCCCTTCACTAGCAGTAATTCTTTAAAGTGTTGGGTTTTTTTTTAATTCTTCTGTTTTTGAGATGTTAAAAAATGCATATGAATGAAAGCCTTTGTTAGAAGCAAAATGGATGCCACCCCACAGAATGCTTGAGACCCCAGTTCAGCAGGCCGTCATGGACTTGAAACAAGCTGATACATCTTCTGTGCCTGGGCATAATAGTGTTTCATTTACATCTCAGAGGGATTTATGAGGAAAAGCAATCAAGACTGAGTAATTCTCAGAGATTATGCTAATTGAAGTGAAAAACTAGCCTGACACACAAGATGAGGATAGTAGCAGGTGAAAACTGCTGATATAGCTTTCATGCATGTCCTTAAATCAAATCCCAAATGGCTGACCTGATAAGCCAAAAGTCTTCAGATGAAATATGGCTACACCTCTCTTTTGAATATTATAGAAGAGCCAAGCGTCTATGCAAAATGGTATAGCCTGTGATACAATTAGCAGGTGTGGGTTTTTTTCTGCGTTATTGTTATCCCATGAGACTTTCTCTAGTAAAATAAGATGGGTCCTGTGAGACATATACATTATCATCCAGAGTCATCCAGAGTCAAAACACTTGCAAAAGATATGGATGTGCACTTATCCACCTAAAAAATCTTTATCAGCCTTCCAATTGCATTTGAACAGGCTGCCCAGGGAAGTGGTTGAGTCAGCATCCCTGCAGGTATTTAAAAGACATGTAGATGTGATGCTTAGGGATGTGGTTTAGTGGCAGACTTGGCAGTGTTAGGTTTATAGTTGGACTTGATGATTGTAAAGGTCTTTTCCAACCTAAATGATTCTGTGGTTCTATGATTCTATTAGCGAGGCAATAATTAACTTCATTGTTTTGCAGACTGTGTTAGGAGCTTTTCCTTCACTAAATGCACTGAGGTTGGGTGCTACTGCTGTTCTTACTAGAGCTATTCCAGTAAAAGAGCTATGTTACCATTCTGCTTGCTAACTGGTTCAGCTCCAAGATAAACTTGAAATAATTTTTATTTTGGGGAACAAACTTAATGTTTTTTTTTTTTTTCTTATTTCACTGTAATAAACCAGTGATCCTTTGATGAATTATCTTTTCTCTAAGTGCTTAAATGTTTCTCCTTTAAAAATGAGAGCATTTCTGCTCATAAGTGCACATAATATTAGACAAATACAATGTAATTGTTTCCAGCTCCAAATAATCTGTTCCCAACTGAAACTACATAGGGGGGCTGTTAAGAACACAACAGAATTTACTCGAAGTAACTAAGCATTGCTTGGAGAGATTTAAGAGTCTTGTCCAATCTGTACAGAAGGCTGGTAGCTGCTACCTTTGTATCGTCCATTAGGACTCCAAATACAAATTGTTATTTTTGATCCTTCATTTATCATCTATAAAAGGTCGTATTCCATTAGTCACTTCTTTTTTATGCATTGGAGAAATCAAGCTCATCAGTACTCACAGCTTTTTAATGAAGTCTCTTTAGATGTGTCTCATACTTTCTTTACAACAGGTCCTTCACTGGCCACAGCAGCTGAAGAGAAAAGAGGCAATAACTTCTGCCATATTCTGAAAGGTGTTTTGAACAGTAACTGCAGATAAGCACCACCTGAGGCTGCTGAAATGGTACACACAGATGTCACTGTGGAAGTGTCAGGGCCTCTAAAGTTAAGCCAACTTTCATGTTATTTAGGCTAACAGATGTGATACAATACTTTTGCTTGATGGGTTCTCCAAAAATCTGAAAGCAGCCTGTGGGGCTATTTCTGACACTTTCAAATGATCATAATAAAAAAAAGATATGTTCAGCTCTCATTATTGCTTGAGAAATTGAACAGTAATGTAAGCAAAGGAAGCAGTTAAGACTGCTGTGAAGAGAAGTGTCTAAATGACCCGGTGCATTGCAAGCATCCTCTGTGGTGTTTTTGCAAATATCCACCTTCAACTCTTTGTTTCTCTTCTCATTGTCAGGATTAGGTAACACTACTTTCCATCCCTGCTTCCACTGCAAAGTGCTGAATAATTAATGAACAAAAAGAAGTTTTTCCTAAAAAAATAACAAATTTTGTTCTTCAGAACATTTAACTTCAATAATTCAAAGCTCCAATTATTTTACACTTGTAAACTCATTTTCTGTGTGTGGAGAAAGTAAAAAGTGCTTCTACTGAAGCATCGAATGCTTTCAGTAAGAGCTCACACTTAAAGCTCTGCTTTTGCTTTTTCTCTTGCATGTAAACATGGGAAGCACTGCCCAGTCTGTCCTGCATCATCACAGCAGCAACTAAACAACACACTGCACTGAAAATGCTTAGTGTTGAAACAGCTTCACAGCAGAGACAAGTGTTTTCTTTCAAACTCTGTGGCTCCAGGAGTGGAAGATGACAAATGGACAGTGCAGGAGGAGCCTACACTGAGATCAAGCTGCCTCAGGTCTCTTGGTGGCCAAAAGTTTTCCTCTCGGACCCTCACCGTGAGAGGTAGCTGCTGCCAGCTTAGTCCATCTTGTCCAAAACTGGGGACTTCTGTGAGCTCTAAAGTGGAATTTGACTTTAGCTTGGAAATGAAATTTCCCAGGCATCAAGACTTCTATTTCTGCACATGTCCAGGTTACTTTCTGAACTGGGATGGAGGGAATGGAAATATGTCTGTCCAGTCCCTGCGGTTCCAGGGCGAGGTTGAGATCTTCGTGCAAAGCAGGCTAATTCTCCGCAGAGGGATGAGATTGCAGATGGCCATTTGCTCCCTGAGGCAGTTCTCTGCCAAGCCTGGTAGACCCCCTGGCCCCTTCACCAGGTGGGTCTGCAGGTCAGTCTGCTCACACTGTAAGCATTACCCAGGTACCTGCCCCTGGGACCGAGTCACAGACAGTCCGAAGCCTAAGCTAGAAAACACCTACATGCTCTGCCCAACACTTTCTTTGGCCAGAGGCAGGTTTTGTACCTGCACTAAGCAAAGCAATAGGCAAACATCATACTTTCCTGTACTTTGTTATGTTCCAGGATACTTCGTCAAGTTCTTTGTACATCAAGCTTAGTCAGCACTGACCACAGAGAGCAGTTGAACATATCTTAAATGTATCATGCTCAATCTTCCGAACATTATGTTCATTTGCTTGTTTGTTTTTGTTTTTTTTTTTCCGCTGTTCCTGGGAGAAGGCTGTTCTGTAAGCTTATACCACTGAGGAACTCTTTTCTATTATCAAGCTAAATTTACAACTAGTTTATATTGCTTATTCTTTAGCTTATAACACTTTTCTTCCTCTCTAGAAAATACTTCTTGCATGTACTTATGGACAGGAATCATATCTTTTTTTTTTTAGCTTCATTTATTTCCATTGAATACACAATCATACTTAGTGAAAAGGGGACAAAGATCTCTTTACATCTGGCTAATTTTCTTGGAAAGTTCTGACCACACTTGGGATGTTGCAATTCCTGTTCAAATACTTCTCCCTTTTATCTCCAGGCTTATGATGAGTTCCAAAATATCAAAACTTTAAAACTATCAAAACTTTCCCCTTTTCAAGTCACAAATCCATACTTTAAGCTCTTAATTTTACTTGATTATCAACAGTTGAAGTTAAATAAAAAAAGTAGATTTGAGCACTGACATTGAGTAAAGGGAAAACAATTTTCAAAATTATTTAACCATACAGTAAAAATATATTGTATAAATAAAAATAAATTATATATTTGCAATAAATTGATCTGATTGTAATACTATGCTGTAATACAACTAACAGATGGAAAACTAACAGGAAGATCTATGTTTCTGTTACAATAAAGAGAAATTGAGAGAGGTCTATCAAGGGAAAAAATAATACATATAAGTTCACACAAATGATGAAAATTTTAAAAAAGGTCTATAGCCCCAGCATATTAATATGCCCAAAACACTGAACTTGACAGACTGAAATGTGGGAAAATTGCAAAGTTTTAATTGGAGCTTCTGTGATTGAAGATCCTGGATATAGTTTTATCATGCAAGAGCATTTGATTTTTTTACATGTGTTGTTTTCATGTGTATTACTAAAATGACTGACTTTCCTTTTTGCCATTCATAAATAGCATTTGTTTGAAATATTGCACGAAAATGTGACACATGTAGCTGACTCTCAAAAGACTTGTATTTTTTATGGAAAGGTTTTGCAGTTTATAAATTGTTTTATCCCTGCACTTGTTTATAGTTAAGAAGATTAAATCATCAGATGGCACAGAACTGCACATCCAATAGCTTGAGCCATTTCAGCACAGCAGTAAAAGAATTTAGTAAGTGTAGAACATCCAGTTCTGTCATAGTAGAATATCATGTGCGTGGTATCTACTGCTCATTACCAATCTATCACTGCAGTAGTACTGTCTTTCCTGCTGTTTACACTGCAGTAACATCTGGAGGCATCATTGGAAAAGGATGCTTCATAGCGAATTTGGAAATCACTGGACCAATTCACAGAAAAGAAATCTACTGAAGGTTACTAAACACAAAGGCACCAGCTCCGACTCTGAAAGTTCATGACTATCATTTTCCCACTCTCACATTCTCCCCTCTGCATCTGCTGTGACATAAGTGCAGAGCCTGATGGTCTGACCCTGTGTGCTGGTTTTGGTCAGGATGGAGATAATTTTCTTCATAGTAGCTAGTATGGGGCAATGTTTTGGATTTGTGCTGAAAACAGTGTTGATAATACAGGGATGTTTTCATTATTGCTGAGCAGTGCTTACACAGAGTCAAGACCTTTTCCGCTTCTCACACCACCCCAGCAGTGAGTAGGCTGGGGGTGCACAAGAATTTGGGAGGGGATACAGCCGGGACAGATGACCCCAACTGACCAAAGGGATATTCCATACCATATGATGTCATGCTCAACAAATAAAGCTGGGGGAAGAAAGAAGGAAGGGGGGGATGTTTGGAGTGATGGCATTTATCTTCCCAAGTAACCATTATAGATGATCAAGCCCTGCTTTCCTGGAGATGGCTGAACACCTACCTGCCCATGGGAAGTAGTGAAAGAATTCGTTGTTTTGCTTTGCTCATGTGCATGGTTTTGGCTTTACCTGTTAAACTGTTCTTATCTCAACCCATGATTTTTCTCACTTTTACCCTTCCGATTCTCTCCCTCATCCCAATGGGGGGGCAGCAAACGACTGGCTGTGTGGTGCTTAGTTGGTGGCTGGGGTTAAACCACGACACCCCGTGTGTCTCCCCTCAGATGAAGAGTGCTTGGGGAAAAAAAGTCTTTAAAGGCTAGATTTCCAGCTACAGAGGGAGACAGTGCTCCCACTCCCCAGCAGTATTTGCTCTGTTTGCTGGTGGAAGGAGCAAGTTCCTATCCAGACAGGAGAAGATTCAACTTTTAGAATCACAGAATCATAGAATCATAGAATTGTTTAGGTTTGAAAAGAACTTTAAGATCATCAAGTCTGTTAACACAGCACTGCCAAGTCCACCGCTAAACCATGTCCCTAAGCATCACATCTATGCATCTTTTAAATGCCTCCAGGGATGAGGACTCAATCACTTCCCCTGCCCAACCTGGTCCAATGCTTGACAACACTTTCAGTGAAGAAATTTTTCCTAATATCCAATGTAAACTTCCTCTGGCACACCTTGAGGCCATTTGCTCTTGTCCTATTGCTTTTTATGTGGGAGAAGAGACTGACACCCACCTCACTACAACCTCCTTTCAGGTAGTTGTAGGAAGTGGTATACCCTTCTTCTTTGTGCCCATCCTAAAGGAATGTGTCATTGAATACATGTTTAGAAATGGATCTTAAGATTTTGTGCTGATAGCAATTCACACTAAAAATACTTCCTTGAAACAAGGATTGACACCCTTCTTGGGTGTGAACCCATTCAAAAGGACCACTTCTCTGTCTGTTCTTTCTATCTTTATTTCTGCATAGCATGCTCTATGCTGGGGGCTGGAGACATCGTTATGAAGACAAAGTGCAATCACCGATTAGAATACCTTATAATTCACTGATTATAAGATGAGCATGGTAGGTCTTATCTCCATACACAGCAATTGAGATTAGTCTTCCAGCATATGGGATGAACCTTTTACTCCCAGGGTCCCCTGGGAGAGTAGGCAGCACCCTGCTCTTGTAAATCAAGCTTACACTTGAGTTTTCAAAATATCTTGGAGGTAAAATTTTTTCCAGCCTTCTGTTCTGGTAATTTATTAACAGATCCCTGACCTCTTTGGGATCTAACATTTCCCATAGTTATCTCAAACTGAGGTATCAACTTTGATGTGTCTGCTACAAAGAGTGTCACTTTGAGGAACCCCAACCATGTGTTTAACTCCAGGTGCTCTGTAGATGTCTTTTTAATGATATTAATTTCCTCTTTCCCTTTGGCCATACTTTATGGATTAAGCTTTTTTGTTTAAATGCTAAGCTTAGCATCTGCTCAATTTTCTCATTCATCTTTTAAATATTTTATGGTTTTCACTGTTTCTGTTTGTTTGTTTGTTAAATGCAGCACAACTGCACTAGGGTCCCAGGGCAGGGGGAGGAGGACGGGTTTGTTGGGTTCTTTTTATGCTCCAGACTGCATCTACATAGTTTCTTTCAGAATTTATTGGACCACCAAGGTGATCAAGGGTCTGGGAAGCCTGCCATATGAGGATAGGCTGAGAGAGTTGGATTTGTTCAGCCTTGAGAAAAGGAGCCTTAGAGGTGATCTCATCATCATGTACCCGTACTTAAAGGGGAGCTACAAAGATGGAGACTCCCTTTTTACAAGGAGTCACATGGTGAGGACAAGGGGTAATGAGTACAAGTTACTCCCAGGGAGATTCCGATTGGACATGAGAGGTAAATTTTTCACAATAAGAACAGTCAATCATTGGAATAATCTCCCCAGAGAAGTGGTTGACTCCACTACACTGGACACCTTTAAGACTCAGCTGGACATGGTGCTGGGCCATCTCATCTAGATTGTGCTAGAAAGGTTGGACCAGATGATCCCTGAGGTCCCTTCCAACCTGGTATTCCATGATTCTATTATTCTATGAATTTTTTACCAGTTGCTTCATTTTTATGTAGCTTGCCTTTGCAAAAGGGGTCACCTGCATGCGGAATCTATTTGACTTGCTCTCCTGCTATGATAATAAATCTGTAATATTCTAGTTGCTCCTACAGAGCGACTCTCCTCTAATGTCTTGAACCAGGTTCCAGAAACCACTCCAGATCAAACTTAGAATGGCATTTTCAAGGATAAGACAAAACTGCCTCTCTGAACAGCGTTCAGCAAATGCAAGAATTCTCTCCACATCTCAACTTGATGTGTTGATGTGTTCTTTCCATAGACAGCTGAAATCTCCCACTTCTACTACCTGATATCATTTAGACTTAATAACTGTCATGACTCGGCTCACAGGATCCATATGATCTTAGTACTCAATACGGGGACATCCACCCACAAGGATTACATTGTGGGCTGCTTCTGTGATGTTTTTACACTCAATGTAATTCCTTCATAGGCAGCATCACTGAGCTTCTTCATCTTATTGCTCATGTAAAGTTCATTGCCAGGTAACACTACCCCACTGATCCTATTTCCACTAAGTATCCCAAGTGCTTATTATGGCAGGGTTATCATCTGACGCCAAACATTGTAGTTCCTCTGCTTTTATTTCTTATCTCAGGAAGTCTTCTAGCTTTGCTGCCAACATGAAGTCATCTTGCAGTTTTTCCCTGATGTCACTGGTCCCAGTGATCATGGACTCCCACTGCCACCCTCCGCTTCTCCTTGCCTTTAAAATTATTGTCTCTATTCCAGAAGCTTCTTCAGACCTTGAGTGTGACATCCACTAAAGAGTGGGACACATACAAGGTACTAAGTTTTCCCTTCCTAGCAGGTAATTCTCCTTCCTAATGACTTACATCCTGCCTTTTAGCACAAGGAGTGCTGCTGCAAGATAATATCTCCGTAAGTCCCGTCTGTGAACCCCCGTTTCTCTCTGGTGCTCCATCTCAGCCACTCTCATGTCAGAAGAACAAACCCAACCTCTCACCAGGTACACGTGTATTAGGGCTACTGCCTGGTCAGGTTACACTTTGAACTTTATACAATAGTCTGGGTGAACCGCCACTCTTCCGAGGTACTTCAAACAACATTTTAAGCTTAAATACTATCGGGGGGAGGGCGGTTAGTGGGTCTAGTTTTTAACTTTCTCCTTTGGAGGAGTGGTTAAGATTATTCTCCTCTTCTGCTCTATCATTATTAAGACAATCAGCAATAGATGAGAACTACCCTGAAGGTGTGATGGCGGCGGCTGATGTTCTCATATCCATCCCTGGTACACAGTCCCTCATTTGTGAGCTAGCATCTTTTGTCTTGGTGGTCCTGGACACTCTCTATTCCCTACTCAGGATAGTAGGGAATACTCACCTTGCCCAGTCTAATCCCTCCATTGTACATGACAGCTGCTCAACTCTCACAGCAGCCTCTGCAGCCCCAGGAAGCTCCCAAACACCCATGCTTAGCAACCAGTCACCATTGATGAAATGGTCACCAGCCGAACTCTGCACAAGTTTTCTGCTTTGCAGGAGCCAGACCTTGCTCTTCTTCCTCCCATCCTCCACAGGCAAAACCTCCATGCAACCTCTCTTGCTCACTGCCCTCCTAGTCTGAGAGAAGTAGAGTTTTTAGTAAGAGTTTCTCAGTAACTGGCACGGGATTTTGGGTTATGGTTGTTGCTATTTAGCTTTAAAAGGGATGGGTTACCAAATATAATGCCTTTATTTACAACACTTCCACATCATGCAGAGTTTGGTTCAGCTCAACAATTAACTTGTCAGGTACTCACTGAATGGCTTTGCTAACTAAAGGCTTCAGGAAGAGGCATCACTGAGACCAAAGAGGCTACTGCAAGTTAAAGATAATTTCAGAAAACTGGAAGATGGCTACAGAGTATCTGATTTACTTCAATAGCTATACTTTTAAAATAGATGTATAACTTTACTACTGCCTTTATAAAGGTCTCCTTTGCCAACATCTGCCAACATTCAGTGACAGATAAAATTTTTCAATATAATAAATTAAAATCATAAAATCCAAGGACTGGCAGGTAAAACCAGGCATAGGTTCACAAATCAGTGAGTTGTTCCTTATGTATTTATGGAATTATCTGTCAATAGTTGCTGTCCCGGTTGTATTTCGGGCTCAGGGAACATTTGTAACGATCCCAAGAGTGAGATTAAGACACAAACAAGGTCAAATGCCGCCACCTTTGCTCACTCTATTGAACGCGTGTAAGTGGAAAAAGCAGGATAGGAAAGGCAGGAAATATTAGGAGGAAACTAAGCAAGCGTTCGGAGAGATAAGCAGAGGATAGTCACCACCATGGATCCAGCGGCGTCCTGTCGGTCCGTAGTCGCGTCCGCGGTGGGGGGTGCACACACACACACCGCGGTTCGGCTTCACGCTCCCTTTATGGAGGGTCGTTAGGGGGCGGGGCAGAGTTCCGGTACCGGCAGTCGGTACCTGGGCGCTGGCACGTTTGGCACGTACTCACCGTCCAGCACACGCGTGCACCTTTCATGTGCTGTCCACGCGCCTTGGGTCACGTCTTTCACGCGACACCCCCCACATGACAAGGTGCCAGCCAGGTCCAGACGTCTCTGCCACCACTCTGCCCGTGTCCGACAGGTATCAGAACCTCCCGCTACCACCACAGGTTCACACAAGCTTTGCCACGCAAGCTTTGAGACAATTATCTTAACAGTCCAGTCTCTCACAGTTGCCTAAAGAGAATTCTTGGTGAGTGCAGTAGAAACACCATACTAATATCAGGAAGGTAGAGGGTTATACTGCTGACTTTTTTGCAATTAACTCATATTCACTGTGCAAAAGCCTAATTATTATGCCAGGGAATATGAAAAATCAACCCGTGTATGTCTAAATGGAAACACATTTTCTTTTCCCATTGTGCAAGTATAGGAAAGTGGATTTCAATTTAAAATCACAAAGGCTAAAGCTTTAAAACAATCTCAAAGAACAGAAAGTTGAGTACTTTATGACCTAGTGCTCTCACAGAAATTGAGAAGCAATATAAAATGAAAAATAAGGATTATCTGTTAATGTGAGCATAAATCATACAAATGAAGATGTTAAAATCCTGAATATTAATAATATTCAAAGGCACATGACAGAATTATCATGTATTTCTGTGCCATAAAATCTTTTGTTAACTTTAAGTACATCATGCTGGCATACAGTTTAATTTCTTCAATTAAAGAAAAGTTTAACATAAGACTGAAGGAAAATTAAGTGTTTGAACCCATCAATAGAATTTAGATGGATAAAAATTTAAATGGTTGGTTTTGGTTTTGGCTTAACTCTCCCAAAGTACAAAGTATTTCTATGTCATGTGAATTTTTAGGCCATAACAACATTCTTCAGCATTTATTATAGTTCAAATATCAACACAAGTCAGTTTTCATTCCTTTATTACTCACTGCAAGTATTAATGCCTTGATATCTGTTTAGAAAGAAGAAAAGAAGAACAGAACTAAAATTTCAGCCGTAAATCAATGTGCTGGTTTTGACTGGGGTAGAGTTAGTTTTCTTCATAGTAGCTAGCATGATGCTATGTTTTGGACTTGTGCTGAAAACAGTGTTGATAACACAAGGATGCTTTTGTTACTGCTGAGCAGTGCTTACACAGAGTCAAGGCCTTTTCTGCTTCTTACACCACCCCACCAGTGAGTAGGCTGAGGGTGCACAAGAAGTTGGGAGGGGACACAGCCAGGACACCTGACCCCAACTGACCAAAGGGATATTCCATATCCTATGATGTCATGGTGAGCATATAAAGCTGGGGTAAGAAGAAGCAAGGGGGCGACATTCAGAGTTATGGCATTTTGTCTTCCCAAGTAACCGTGACATGTGATGGAGCCCTGCTTTCCTGGAGATGGCTGAACACCTGCCTGCCGATGGGAAGGAGTGAATGAATTCCTTATTTTGCTTTGCATTCACACACAGCTTTTGCTTTACCTGTTAAACTCTTTATCTCAAGCCACAAGTTTTCTCACTTTTACTTTTCTTATTCTCTTCCCCATCCCACCATTGGGGGAATGAGTGAGTGGCTGTGTGGTGCTTAGTTGCTGGCTGGGGTTAAACCACAACAATCAATTACAAGAAAGCAATGTTAAAATAACACAAAACAGCCAAAAAAGTACAACTCTGTAAGTTCCTCTTAAAAATATGTCAAGGAAAATGTCCTTTGAAGTCCCACAGGCCAGCAGATCAGCACTGACATTTCCACTGTGTGTCTCAAGCCATGGCTGGTCACAGCAATCATCTTCTGGTTTTGGACTAGCAGAGCAATAGCAGGAGCACAGAAAACTCAGTGAAGCCACTTTGACCATGACACTGAATGGGAGACCGTGGCTTAGTTATTCTTCGTAATCTTTTTGGAAAAGGGCAAAAGTTTTGGTTCACTCCAACAAAAAAACACATTGCTTCTGATAAGAACACCTGCAGAGTTTTCATGTTGCTCACATATTTGAGGATTCCCAGGCTACTTTCTAGGTTTCTTCTGCATTTTCAGTGGGGAACATAGCTAGTGCAGACTCAAGGACTGAAAAGCAAACCCTTGCAAAGCCAGTCTTTGTCATGATTAAATCTCTCCTTCTAGACTCAGCAGGGAACTGATTGTATTTTCTTCTGTTTGGTGTTGCATCACATTTTACAGTTTCTCATCATACTGCAGTCTACTGCAGCCAAAACACCTCTGTGACATGGAGAAAGATGGAATCAAGAGATGGAGAGAAACTTTTCTTTTTTTTTTTGCTGCTGTCTAAATTTTTTTGGCCTTCACTTAGCTCTGTATGATTGTACAAAGGGTAGACACAGCACCACACAATTCTGTGCCTAATAACTACTAATAACAAGTGGCTTTTCAGTGTAGAAAGAATTACCTATGAGCCTGGAATCAAAGTGAAGCACAGAGGAGTGGGAGACACTGGATGATAGCAAAGGCCTTGAACATGCAGCCAGAGGATGACACCAGAGACCCCAAGGTGACAGGCATATTGCTGATTTTCAGTATAGGAACTGAGCTTTGCAAGGTGGGTAATTTTTTTTAGGAATACCAGAAAGAAGCCAGAGTAAGTATCCATTAAAGATAAAACATGCTGTGTAGTAAATTCTGATGAACTTACACACCAATAAGAGAATAAGAGGAGCGCGTTAACAAGAGAGGGCTCAAGAGGGAGGACCTCCAACTCTCCAGTTAAGGACTCAAGATGCTGGTGACAGTCTGCAAATTCCCTCTTTTTCCTTGCCCATCTCCAGGCTGAAGTCATTACCCTGGGAACCCAGAGGGGCTTGCAAAGGGGAACCACAGCACCAGCGAGAGAGGGAGAGAGAAAGGTCGTAAATTATTTGTATATGCAGTTTGAATGAAGTATAATTTGAACTAAATTTATTAGCATCATTGTAACTGGACTAATGGTTCTACTCATGGACTGACAGGACTAACCATAAGGCATGTTTCTTTGGCCCACCTGCATGGTGCAACTTGTTGTGTAACAATCTGATGGAGAGTTCAAACAGCCCAGTTTGTAATTTGGATGCAACAGAGTGGTAACAGATTGGACATAACCGGTTTGGAGAAGTTAGCTGAGTCTAGACTGTCCCTTAAGATGTGAAGTAACTTGCTTCTCAAAGTGTAGATCAGTACAGTTGCATGCTGACCACCCCAGATGTTAAGGTGAGTCATACCCATTTGAATTCACAGCTTAATTCACTAAGCATAGCTGCTTAACTTCAGTGAACCATGTAAATCAAGATCATTGAAGTGAGGATTATTATGTAGATGAAGACACAAACAACAAGTCACAAATTTGTGACCACCTCAAGTAATCCCCATAGGGTTATGTGTCTAGGGAACGGAAGAGATTTTATTGTTTTGGCTAATCTCCTTCTGACTTCATTTCAGAGCAAGATATTTAATTTTCTTCTTCTTCTCCAGAGTTTTAGTACTCTCTACTAAGATATAGCAAATACATACCGATATATCACATGAAAAAGATAAAAATCATCGGGTGACCACAGATTGCAGGCTAAAGCAGGTGTAGATGTACCATGGAAGCTTGGAGCTCTTCATCCTCTTCTTCCATGGGAACTAGTCACTGCAACATCCAACCTCTCTCATCTGCTTAGAATGAAACCTTTTTAAAACCCTCTCAGTTTCATGTAAGGTTTTGCGTTTTATAACTGTTTGCATTTTATTAGCTGTGGTTAAGCCACTGTTAACATACAATTAATTACCTTCTGATCAAATATCACCCAATGTCACACTTCTCAATATAAACCATATTTTTTTCTAAGGTGGAAAACTGCACCCTCATTGTCAAGGGAGGAGGAAAGTGGAATAAAATCAAAATTATTTCATTTTCTTAATTAATTAGAAATTATTTTATTTTAGTAATTTCAGTGGATACCCATTCTCCACTCTTTCACATTGCTTCGTGAAGTTTATCTAGTCTTTTCTTTCTAGAAAATGAATTCTATTGGAGTCTCAGGGAGAATACTAATTTCTCATAACACATGCAGTTTCTTTCCATACAGTTGCATGGGCAGGGGGCAGAATCATGCCGTCAGCCTTTTAGCCTACAACTCCCATACCTCCAGTGCAGCTCAAATGTTGGAACGGTTCAAGGACAAGCACTTTGGCCATTCTTTCTTCCTAGACAACTGCTGAGCATATTGGACTCTTCATTGCACACTGTAAAGACACTCTACTTCTGCAGGTTTTTCAGTCTTTAAAAATCATGTCCTTGACCTTCAGGAACATAAAGGAGCAACTCTGCAGTTTATAGCCTGTTAAACCCTGTGAGTCAGAATTGTCAAGTATAATCACGGAGCTGTACAGGAACAGTTTTGCAGAGATTATTCCACTTCAAACTTATTTCATTCCAAACTGGAACGAAAACAAAGATGAGGTTCACTACTGATGCCAAGTTATGCAGGAAAGCAAAAATGTAATATGAGTTATTAAACTAATATTAGTTGTAAGTTAAAAATTTGCAAGAAGGTTGCTTGATAGAGGCTAGATAGCAGATAAATTTCATTTTCAGTAAACAAAAAATAATGTATATATTGTAAAAACAATTCTCCCTATGCACATACAATTTCTCAATGAAATGTTAATAGCCAGCAGATGTGTCAGGAGTCAGTGCAACAGTTCTCTGCCTGGTAGTTGTCTGCCTAGCAGCAGTCAAAAATAGTTAACTAGATTATTAGGCATTCTTAGAAAGGAACAGAGAACACAACAGAAAACATTATTAGACAGCTCCATAAATCTGTGATGCTATTTTGGATATCATATGCCGTTCTTGTCCCAACATCTCAGGAAGGTTATAGTAGAACTATATAGGGAACACAAAAGCATTGCAAGAATTTGCAGAGGTATGAAACCGTGGTCAAAAAAACCAAATCAAAACAAATAAAAAAGTTAAATTTATTGGTTTGCTCCAACCAGGAAATGACTGAAGCAAGAAATGGTAGAAGTCCATGATGTTTATGAAAATAATATAGAAACTGTATAAACTATGCCTTCTCTTGTAAACAGAAATAAAGGAACAGCAAATTATTATCAGGCAGCAGAAAAAAGAAACAATTTGCACATATTGTGTAATTCAGCTCTGACATGCACTGCCACACTGCATTGCAGATAATAAAAGATGGCATAGGTTCAAAAAGCAAATAGACAAGTTTCTGAAGTAACTGTTCAGCACGACTGTTCACGGTCATTATTTCATGTAATCTCCAGGTCTGGAAGTCAATAGACTGCAAGAATATTGTGCAGATGTTGTGCTAACTGCCATCAGAAAACCTTTTCCCAGTATTAATACTCCTCAGTTTTGTGGTCAGGTAGGTGAAGAATCCCCAGTTTGGGTGCTGAAAAGGGCAAAATCCTCCATCATCTGAGGCAATGAGCAATCTAAAAGGAAGTGTAAAACTCAGAGATAAACGATACGTATACATCTGTTCTAAAATGCTGAAGTTTCACTTTATTGGCTTACATTCATTTACCTGTCAGGAACCGGTTGGAGCTTAACTATGAAGGGGACATAAACAGAGAAATTATTTCAAAGTGACTTGTTAAATATTTAACAACACGGGAGCCCTGTGTGGTTTCACTCAGGATGCATATGGAGAGATCAAGCTGAGGCGAAAGTACACTATGTCTCAGTACAGATTTGTCAATAAAGAGATATTCGATTGGTTTTCTGAAGGGTGTGGACCTGCCTCAGCTAGAAGTATAACATTTAAGGGAAAAGAGGGGGAAGTTTCCAGGACAGTGTAAATGTTTCTCTGAATTATATTATCTTCTATAATGAGGAACTGTCATTCCTTCCTTTTTAAATTTTTCATAGATCATCAAGGTAACACCAAATCATGTCAGGTTATCATAGAATCACTGAATCATAGAATGGTTTGGGTTGGAAGGGACCTTTACAGTCCAACTCCTGTACCATGGGCAGGGACATCTTTCACTAGGTCAGGTTACTCAAAGCCCCACGCAACCTGACCTTGAACACTGCCAATGATGGGGCATCCACAGCTTCTCTGGGCAACCTGTTCCAGTGTTTCACCATCCTCATCGTAAAACATTTCTTCCTTATATCTAGTCTAAATCTACCTCTTTAAAGCCTTTGTCCTATCACTACAGGACCAGGTAAAAAGTCTCTCTCCATGTTTCTTGTAAGCCCCCTTTATATAGTGAAAGGCTGCCAGGCTGAACAACCCCGACTCTCTCAGCCTTTCTTCATGGGAAAGGTCTTCCAGTACTCTGATCATTTTTGTGGCCCTCCTTTGGAGCCACTGTAACAGGTCGATATCTTTCTTGTACTTGGGGACTCAGAACTGGATGCAGTACTCCAGGCGGCATCTCCTGAGAGGGGCATAGAGGGAGCATCCTTTCAGCTCTGATCTACCAGCACCAATGGCAGTGATCTTGGGGAACCTGTGTGTTTCTAAGAGAGCAGTGCTGGGTCACTAATTCCAGAATGACCTGGATTTTGGCATCACCCTAGTTTAACTGTTACTGATTTAGCAGAGCCAGTTGGAAACCTGTTTTCACTCACTGAGAATGATTTCAAGCTACTGAGCATTTTTACTATGCAGGGGAAAAAAAAGAAAAAACAAGCATCTCAAATTTCCTCCCTCTTCCTCTATGAATGATTTAAACTTCTTTTACATCAAACTTTTTTTGCTTCTCAGAAGGTGTGTAATTTAAGAAATTTCTGATCTGTGTCAGAGGTGCATTGAAAACTGATTGAAATAACACTTCTCATTGAGGTACTTGTTCTAACAAACTGATGATAAAACTTTTTAATTAAAAATTCACCAGAACAGCTTTGAACTAATAACTTTTTAGGAGGTTATTATTTCTTATAAATTTATAAAACTGCGAGGTCTGTGGAATTATTTTCCTATGCTTGTATCTTACAATATTCTTTATACAAAAGGAAACTATGTTGGGATCAAATTATTTTACTTAAAAGGAACATCTACATAATCAATTGATGCCTTGTATTCTGACAAACTGTAGCTGTGTAACCCTGTAGCTGACATTTGAAGGAACTAATTACCTGTTACACAAATATTGTTAGGAAATCAATGAGCCCTGATTTGGACAAGGTTGCTTGGTTTGGTTTGGTTTGGTTTGTCTTAAAAACAAATAACTGTTGAGACATTATGACAGAGGAAGTTTGTTAGAACTACTCATTACTTATAGGTAAGGCAGGGAAATGCAGGAGAATGAATGAGAGCATTTATTTGTCAGGGGAAGTTCCCTGATTAACTTAATTACACAACAGATGAAGACATTTACTGATTAGAGTTTGGTTTACCCATATGCACTGATACATTTGTCCTGGACTTCTGCCAGGTCCTAAAGCAAACAGGGCAGTATTCTACTTAAAAGATATTTCAAGGATTGCTATATGGTAATTAATCAGAGGAGACTTACTTATTTTTTAAGAGTGTGCATAAAGGCTGTGAGACAAGGGAAAACTGCAGTCTAGATCCTTGAAGTAAATTACTCATTTTCATTCTTGTCTGGTTTGAAGTCATTTGGACACAACAGAATTCCCTAGTGGGAAAGCTGAGCGTCACCGAGATTGGTTGGAGTGAACTCACAGGGACGTGTGGAAAAGTATCTCTCCCACCAGTGTGCATCACACTCGGTAACCTGTAGGAGAAGATTCTAGTTCAATGTGCTACTAATTTTGACAGTATAAAAGGATTTGAGCAAATCAGAGAATTCAGAGGCAGTACAGTTACTGCAGGAATATTTGAAAGAAGTGTTTTCAATGCTTTGCTGAAGATCAACAAAGGTTCTCTGCATATCGCTGAGGCCCTGGAATCTGTACCCTGGAATTAAGAGCGGTTTATTGTCCAACTTGGAGAGCAAAGCTCACAACAGAAAACTTGGTAATTCAGTTGCTTCCAAGGTGCTTCCTCAGTATCCTGACAATTTCAGAGTAAATGTGTCCTCTCTAAATAGCTTCTTCCAATGAGCTGGAAGAACAAATGCAACTAATTCTGTTAGACAGAAGGAATATGTTTTTCTCAGTATCTTTTAAAATACCTGTGGTGCGAGCTTCTGCTTGTGAGTAAAGGTTCCACACTGGAGAGATTTGGACACGACATGTTTAAGCCAAACACAATGATGTAGTTCTTGCCACATCAACTAAATTTGGAGATTTCAGTGTTAAAACATGGAGTTGCAAACTGTTGTTCAGTAGATCATTTCTTTAACTGGAGGCTCAGAAGGCTCTGATCTTGGAGAGATCACAGGGACCTGTGAAAGGCAGGTTACAAAAGCCCTAGTGCTGTGCTCAGAAATTAAATTATTCAATTGTTTTTCCTGCCTCTAAGGTTAATATGTTTCTAAGGGGTTTGTAACCTCTAAAGCTTCTATAGTGACTAGCTCCACCATTTTTTAAGCAAGACACAAAATACAGATACAAGGTTATGGGATGGCGAGCCTGGACCTAATGAGCTTCAGCAAAAGAACACAGCTGTTTTCTGATTTGTATTTCATTTCATTATCTTTTCTTTTTTTTTTTTTTTTCTCTTATAAAAAGTGAAGCCATAAATCTGATGCTATAAAACAGAATGTTCAGGCTGAGTTTTGCCTTTAGAAGTTCTTGCTATATTTTGTAGCACGTTGAGTTTTTCAACTCTATCAGAAAGCCGTACGTACAATCATACAGTTGGTACTTTGATTATCTCTAGCCAAGTATCAAGGCAATCAGAAGGGCCCTGTACACTGTTTACAACCTCACTATCACTTACCAGTAAACATGAGGAAACAGAATGGCATTTTCTTTAATCTGTAAAAACATAAACAGGGAACTCTAAGCTCTTCACAAATCAGCAGAGCCTACATCTCTAACCAGATATTCTTTAAATTTAGTACTCAGCAATTCATTTGGACTCCCTACCTCCCTGGCCAATGATAATGCAAAAAGGAAAAAGAAAAGGAAAAGGAAAAGGAAAAGGAAAAGGAAAAGGAAAAGGAAAAGGAAAAGGAGGAAAAAAGGAAGGAAAGACATCTCCAAAGGACTTGAGGAATGTAGTTTTAGCAAGAAGAAATCAAGATATTACTAGTTGAAAATTCATGTCATTTAATAAACAAATTTAGTTTGCCTGCGGACATATAGAGTCTCAGGGATAATAACTTCACAGTTTTCACTGCATGGATGAACATTAGAAATTTACTTAAGACAAGAGTAAGAAGCTTTGGACTTTTCTACCACTTGAGTGGTATCAAGAAGATATCAAGAAGATATCAAGAAAGCCAGATAATGTTTAGCAATTTGGATCAGATCCATCTTTCATATAAATGTCATACCTTCACTTTTTCTATGAAAGTATGAGAATTTACTTCAGCTGAACATTTTCACTGCAGACAATCATTACTACAAAGCTTAATAAAACTTTCACTTTGTTGTGTGGGTGAAAAGAAAAAGCTTTGGTTTATGTTTCTTCTGTTTTGATCACTAACACAGAATTGGCTTGAGTTAAACTTGTTTTCAGATTTTCCGCTCTTTTCTTCTTGTTGGCTCAGAGAAAAACAGACTTTGCTCAATTCTTGTGTTGCTTTCAATTTTGGAAAACATGGTTCAATGCTAACTTAAGAATAAACAGATTTTCAATATTCCCATGGTAATTAACAATAGATAGCTTCAGCTGAACACTGTAAACTCAGATCTTAGCACAGTGTTTTATGACAATAGTATCAGCAGTAGAAGCAGTGACCTGGAGGAAAGTTTGTTGAATTTACATGTTTATTAATCCACAATATCTAACCATAAGGTTCTGGAACATCATTATATTGATTTTAGCAGACATGAATTGTTTGAGCAAAAAGCTAGATTACCTAATATTTAGTTGAAACGATCTAATAAATGTAGAGAAAATTAAAAATGGATAAAAAATCTGTTCATATGTACAAGTAATTTATTCTCTATAGATACTGAAAGGTGACCTGCTAAAAATACCTACGCTGACTTTTTTTCTCTTCAGGATGCAAGGGTTTTCTGTTTTGACTCCAATTGTGCTAGTAAAACAGCATTAATGAAATTGTTACATCCTACAGGTTGTACTCTGATCACTTCAGGCAACACCCCCTGCACCAGATTCCTCCCTGGTATCGATTGATTCGCTCCTGGTTTTCAGCTCTCCTTGAGCTTAATTTCCTCAGTTCACACTGCAGAACTCATTGATAACGAAGGCATAAAAACATTACTTTCTACATATTTTTTTAGTATACAAGCTTGTCTTTACCTGATGTGGCAATCCTGGCACACAGTGTTCATATATTATAAACAAGCAATTTACAGGGCGTGACCAGCTCCCAGCTGATCGGCTACCCTGGCTTTGCTTCATATTTCCCCAGAATGACTGCTAACGGTGGTTTCAATAATGGCATTTCTTCAGCACTTCTGTGTTGTGTGGGCTTGGGGCAGGTTTTCCTGAAGACCAGTGAAGATGTTAATTTCATTTTGTTTAAAAATCAGAGGATGAGGATGATTCTCCAAGGCTATCATTTTTAAAAACAATGCCAAAACTTTTAAAATCTTTATTTATTGCTTCCAGAACATATAGCTTGTGACTGCCTTTCTTAAGTGAATGTAGCAGAACAGAGCTTTGTTCTCATGTAGTTCTTCAGCCAAATAGTAGATAAAAACAATAGAAGAAAAAGAACAGTTAGGATCCAGTATATCTAGGTCACTTTGAATGTAACAGCTACACCTGTTCTCAGCAGAATATTTCCTTTTCAAGGGCCCTTAGCAAAAAACATTCACTTTTTTGTGCACAGAAAAGGAGGCACTGACAGGCATAACACACAGTCAGGGCTCTGACAGAAGAGCTCCTGAGCTGCAGGATTTAATGCATTACTATCCCCAGCTGCTTTGCCCATACTTTATAGGTAATTCTGGACAGGGAGTGCTTCTTACAGGGTAGGCTGGATGTCTCACCCTCAGCCACAGCAGCTCAATGTCAACAGTGGAAGCACAAAACAAATAAAACAAAACAAACAAAATCAAAACCAAAACCAAAAAAATCCACCCCAAACTAAAAAGACTTCTGTTGTTCAGTCTAATTTTCTGGGCATTAACTGTTTCCAGAGTTTTGGCAGAAAAGTGAATGTTTCCTGCGTAGTGCAGAGCAAAGGCTTCGCTGTCAAATCATCCATCAAATTGCACCTGACTTGTGATTCAGTTCATTAAGTAGCCACAAATGTTCTGTAGGTGTTTCTCCACTTCCAAAGGAGCTGCTTGCTGCAGCTGTTTTCATAGTTTTTCACCAACTTTGGATAAGCAGTTCAGCTCTTCTGCAGAGCTGAGCAGATGGTGGACCTCAGGGTCCAGGGACTCCCAGCACTGCCCCTTGAAAATGCTTTGGAAACTCTGTTTACGAAGAAATGCTTTGTTCAGGGAGTCTACAGTTCCTAAAATCCACATTTGGTTCACCTGTTGAGGACTCCTGGGGACTACTACTTGATTTACAGATAGTAGGAACATGTAAATCAAGCCATGCCTAACTCCTCTTTTCATCACTGGCAGTTTCACCTCATCCTGAAGTGTCTGCCTAGGCTAACACCCTTAGGACATTTTTTGGATGCTGAAGTTTTAAGTGTGTTTATTTTATCACACATCCTCCATGTCTACTTCCTGGATTTAGGTCATCACTCAATAAATTCTACGCAATTTAATAAAAAGCTGCTTAAGAGCCACGTGTCTGTTAACACAATGTTTACAAGACAAATACATATTTATGTATACAGGGCTATGCTGTAGTGGCTCCACATCATCCTGTCTCAAAATCCGTAATTTCTTAACTGGGATTAGGTTTTTTGAGTTACCATTTGTCTGTATATGTGTGCATGTGCATCTGCAGGGGGGACATGGGAGGAAGTGTCAGAATTAACAGCAAGATATTATAAAGAAAAGAGGCTGTATTAGAAATCTATTTTAAAAAAAAAATCCTTAATAGCAAATGTTTTTGCAATCTCAATCCAAAATTACCTGTTTTAGAGTAAAATACTGTGACTTAAAAGCTGAGTAATATCAGTATTTCTGAGTTATAGGACCAGTTTAAAAGGCAAAGGAATGTCATTGAAATTTTTATTTTTGAAGCTATACTTAACACAGATTTAAAAGATGAAACCAAGAATATAATTTTCCCTCAAACATAATGCTAAATGCTCTTAAAGAAAAAAGTAAAGAATAAAAATGCATCAAGGCCCAAGGGAAAAGATCTCATCACAGCCTTCAGTGGAGTGCAGATCCTTCCTTCATTTCATAAAGGGGATTTTGTTTCCAGCGCCTATCAAGACCACAGGGAGACAAAAGAATAGGTTAAAAAATCAGGGGTAATGAACTCATGTCCAACTTGAAGCTTAGTTTTTTACCAGTAGTCTGGTGCACGCTCTACATGGGCCATTTAGCATTTAGCTGGGATTGCTCATGATCACCTTACCAAGAATTCTTGCTCAATCCTTTTGTTCTACTGGTGTGGTTGGTTTTTTCTTTTTTCTCTTCTTCCTTCCAGCAGTAAGTGCTCCGGGCATTGACTCAGTGTAGAACAGAGGTGGGGTGAGTCCATTACAAGGGGTCTCTGGCCTTGTAGTAAACAATGACATCTGACACTGTCTTGTGCGTAATTAGCCGGAAGTGAGTGCATACATCAACCGTTAAAAGCTGCTACATGAAAAAACAAGTTGTCAAACTCACAGGTGAAGATAAAAACTAAGAAGGTGGATAGTGTCATTTAGCAGATGCATAATTAGCAGGAAGACCTGTCAAAACTTTACCAGGAATTTTAGTGCCTTTACTTGCTTTTTAAACTTCATTACCATAGGGAAAAAACCCAAACTTCATTACCTTCATAATCCCACAGACATTCCTCTTGATACATAAACTGAGATTTGCCCTGTACTTACAAAAGGTGGAGGGCTTACACGCCTGTACTATGTACAATGGAGGCTAGAACAAAAGCTGCATTCTAGGGAGAAAAGACAGTTGCGAAGCTATCTTCTTGGTGGACTAGACATTGAAGACATTTATTCGGACTTTCACGGTCTGCATTTTTGGGAACTGACTCCTTCTTAGAAATTATTTAAATAAAAAAAAAAATTAGAAACCAATTTAAAAAAAAAATTAGAAACTTCTTTTTCATAACCATTTCACAGCCTTACTCACACTCCTGACTTTGTGTTTTAGTTCTGAAAATCAATTTGTTTTAAGTGAATGGTGTAGCAACTTGCTTTAACTCAGATGGGACTTTGCTAGGATGGGACTTGTTTCCTATGCAATTTTATTTGAATAGAAATCAAATACTGAGGCAGATATTGCTATGAATCAGCTGTTCTTGTGTCTCACAGTAAATAAATAAAAATACATCTGCTTCCATGAGGCCAGGTTGTATTAAGAGGGAGATGAGGGAAATGCTGAAATGGTTAAAACTCGAATATTCTTGAAGCCGTAAGGCTGAAGTCTGTCTCCTCTAATATGGGAAGAAATTGAAGGGAAGGCAAACCAGATGCCATATAGAGAGTCTGCCTTATTTCTGGCAGGGTGTACCAGCTCAGCTGCCCATTGCTCATAACTCATGCGTCAGCTGCTGAAGCATGAATTTGTTTAACTCCTCAAACGAAGCTAAAATCACTTTTCGAAAGTGGTGAACCCATATACATTTATGGTGTCAAACATGTTTTATATTCATACCTATTAACAGAATTTGTGCTGGCTAGTTAGGCAACAAGTCCTTGGGTAAAGTTGTTTCTGCTTCTGGTTAGACAATATTATTTCCAGGGGAATTTTTTTCTTCTCACATGCTGTGGAATTTCTGCCTTTCCAGAAAATGCTGCCGTTTTTATTTTACTTTTGTTGTTGTCGCTATCTTGTGAATTATGGAAAGGAAAGTATAGCAATCAGCCTAGGCATAGACCGTGGCAAAATTTCATTCAGCGATAGTAATACCAAAATTTCAAGTGAGTCCACAGTACTACAGCATGGATAAACACAAATGCCTCCCGGTGACTGAGTAAGGGCTCTAGCTGGGTGCAAAATTTCACACACAAGCTCTTCATTATTCAAAAATACCTTCAGTTCAGGCTTTTGGATAAACTCTGTTCTTCCCTGCCTTGAAGACAAAACTCTTAGGGATCTGAATAAATGCAAAATTCCCCAACTTCTTCTGGAAGGAAGCAAGTTATGAGATGTCAGGTAATTCTCTGACATGCTAGTTTTTGTGAGGTGTGGTAGCAGTGCAATTTATTATCCACTCCCATTACCCACAATGCTCCTAGCTAAGGTATGTAAGCGCTTCTATGATGCATCTGCTTTTCAGATTAAATTATGCAGAGTAACTCATGTCTAGGAATCTACAGCTGAGCTAGAATTATAACTGAGTTTTATGGAAATGAATTCAGTGGAATTAAAGGAAACACCATGCTCGGGCTATAGATGCTACTTCAAAGCCACCCAGCAGGTTGTCATCTTAAAGATTTTTCATGGCCCTGATTCAGGAAAATATGTGCTGTCCTGAAGACAGCAGTTAAGCACTTTCCTGGAGCATAGGACTTTAGTAATGTAACTGTTAGGATGCTCTTGACTCCTCATTTCTGAGAAATGAAAACAAGAGATATGAACCTTGAGCAAGTTAACCCTTCCATAAGGAACCCCAAGAACACCATAGATAGGAAGCTAGAGGACTGTTGAGATTGGGTTTAAATCATCAAGAACGTTTTAAAAATCAACATTAAGTGAAAGAAGGCACTTTCTTGATTCCCCAAGGAACTCCTGAAAGCTGTTCACTTAGAAGAACATTAAGGTGCCATTTTTCAAACACTTCGACCTGTTTCACATTTCACTGCTATGTCTACTTATGGCCCACAGCCTAAATAAGTTTTACTCTCCCAGCTTCCTAAGATGAATCCGTTGGTTACACTATTCAATATTGTCTGGCTCTGGGTCCTACCTCCCTGCCAGCCTTGTTTCCTCCCCTTTTATTTATTCAAAGCTACCACGCTTCAATTACAAACAGCAATGGAACAGTAATAAAATGAGTCTTTTTTCTAATCCAGGAAATGGAGAAGAGAGAAATTTCATTGGACTACATTAATTACAAACTTCTAGTGTATCTTTCACTTCTATCAGAATATTATCTATCAAATGCACTGTATAGAACAAAAAGATTAAAAAACAATATCATAAAATAATCATAACACCATTTAAAAATTAATTTGAAAAGAAAATGAGGTCATGCCATGAACTGAAAATAATAATTCTTTTTTATCTCATACTTTGGAGAAATCTCCACTGCCAGCAGCTCTTTATTGATTTGCTTTAGGAAATTATAGCAGAAGGACAGTCCAACAACTAGGGTACTTGCCTAAAGTCATATGGCTTTTAGTCCTAATTTTCTGTGTGTAGAATAGGAATGAGGCAAAGAATTTAAGTCGTGAGGGACTTTATGGCAGTAAACACAAAAATGACCTGTCCAGGTATTGCAGTGACTGTGGCAAACAGTGAATCGTTTGATAAAGAAAGGCAAAGGTAGTCAGAACATTTTCAGCTAAATGCAGTTCACACAAAAGGGTGATAAATCAAACCAAAAATCACAGTCTTTCTGCTTCTTTTTCATCATTCCTTGGGACAATTTCCTGAGATAATTCAGGAAAATGAATTCAGGCTAATTCAGGATAGTTCCTGTGGTTGGAGGATTGCTCTAGACAATTAACCACACATGTTCAAGTCTTTGCTCTAATCTTTACCTCTGGTAAGAAAAATTTATAACTC
Source organism: Nipponia nippon (assembly GCF_047370975.1). Taxonomy (NCBI): domain Eukaryota; kingdom Metazoa; phylum Chordata; class Aves; order Pelecaniformes; family Threskiornithidae; genus Nipponia; species Nipponia nippon. The sequence continues at coordinate 34,838 of NW_028262402.1, forward strand.
CTTCTGGTATATGGAAGAAAAACAATTCTGAAAACCCACAAGGTAAGGCTACTTTCTTTTTATCTGAAAATCTTTGTGAAGCACAGACAAACTGGCTCACCCAAGAATGGGTTTCAACTCAGTTAATCATAAGCATCTGCAGTGTAGGTGTCCACGTGTGAGCTACTCATTTTAGTTTCATAGAGTTAGTGGAGGTCTGGTCAGTAGAGTCAATGGAGTGTGTCAGATGACTTGTAAGAGCAGATGAAGGTACCTGCTTTGGGATGAGACAAGCCGTTCTTGCAACTTCCTTAACTCTGTTGGCCAGAATATGGCTGACTCAAATGCAGGCTTGTACAGGTAGATCAGTTGTTCTTTGTCTCTCTAGGAATACTGCCAGGTCTTGATGAGCTGCCATGAGTTCCTTTGCAAAGGAGAAGGGCTTTCTGAGGAAAGGCTCACCGCTAAATGCAGTCTAAATGCAGTATCCAGCAGAAGCAAGGCAGGAGAGAACATGTGTCTGGAGAGGTTAATTGACCAGCATCTTTTTCCAGCACTTAATGCCCTAATCCTTTAATTCAAGACCTTCAGCCTGTAAAAGAGACAAGAAACTCCCTAAGCAGCAATATCTTGCCACCTTGAGAAGCAGGGCTTCTCATAGCCCTTGTGGGACCTCAGCAGGAGCAAAGGCTGGGCCTTTCCAGTCTAGGGAAGCTTTTAAAAATGTATTCAAACAAAGAAGAAAGTCAATAGCAATCATTTCTACCAAGCACTTCGGGATTTCTAGCAAACCTATTTTCATGTTTTCATTTAAACAGCATAGAGCTAATAACTCTTCACACTTAAGAGTTAGATTTGGGACTTTATGTTTATCTAAGTGCTTTGTATTGCCTGCACTGATATAGAAATTAAGCAATTCAGATGCATTGTAAAGTAAAACAAAGCTATTATCTTCTCCTCATGTTCTAGTTGAGGAACTGAGACACAAAATGCCTGAGTGATATTCTTATGCCCTACAACAGTCTGTAACAGAGCAGGAATCCCAGCCCACTCTCCAGTCTTCAAAACCAGTGCCCCCAGTTGCTCAACTGCTTTCATCCTGCATATCCCATGAACACCAGCACTGATCCTGCGAGCTCTGCTTGGGCATGTGGGCATCCACACATTTCCCTCAGCACACGTGGCCATTGAGCTCTGAACTACCTGGAGCTTAATGCAATGGTTATACAAGACTTTTTAAAGGGAAAAATAGGATGTGAAAAGACTTCTGTGAGGTCTCTGCTGTCCATTTGCACAGAGAAGACCCTACAATTTTTTTAGGTTTCCTGCAAATATTCTTATAAAAGACTAAGCATACTTAAGTTGTTCTAGAAATGCAAAGAGAACAGATTTAAAACTAACTAATGCAGTATAGCATTAATCAAGTCTTCCTGAAAAGCTTTAATTTAACTAGAAAGGTCTAATAGATTTTGTTGTGGTTTTTAAATTAAGCAATTTATATCAAATGCCTTTAATAGACGAGAATATTGCACACAACAGAATTAGATCCTGAGCCATCTTTAACTCTGGAGGTTTACCTCAAGTCACAGCACATGAATATTAATTTACTTCATGGAATATCCATGAAGCTGCTGTTTCAGGCAAAACTCAGGTTTTTTTTAATGAGAACTATAAAAATATCTTGTGCTAAATATATCTACCTTAAGTTCCTAAATCATTATGAGATGCACATAATCACAGTCTTTATGGTTTTACTGTACCTTATTCCCTGAAAAAAAGTAGGAAAGCACAGGAGCACAGGTCAACCTGCAGATCCTGAAAATCAAGTCTGTTCTATACATGCTAAATTATAGATCTGGGAGCCTGCTAAAAATTTAAAAAAAAAAAAAAAAAGAGAATGTTTTTAACTCTTAACATCCGATGCCTATTAAAAAAAAAAAAAATCTGCAGTGTGATGCATTCTTTGTCATGAACACACAGGCCAGTAAATGGTTTTCAGTGTGCATGTGTCTGAGCCTGTAAACTTGCACAATGATTCCTAACTCCAAATCCATTTTTTTGTTTTAATACTTCACTGCACAATGCCTTACCTATTGAGTCTACTTTGTCTGCAAGAACATGAAAGAGCAGATTGAAAGGTTTGTCTGTGATAAATACATCACTGATTGTATGGCCTCTGTTCTAACACATTGTAGTAATGTGCTAACCGCCAGATATACTCTTATGTGGAGGACACCTAGATTCATGGAACTGTAAATTAGCCCCTTCCAAGATCTCAGCAGAAGTATAAGGAAAAAAAGCTGTAGCCATGAATATTATAAATGGTGTGCTGCAGTCTACAGTAAACAGGAGCATCACTCTACAATAGCCTCTTTCGTCTTCTCTGCAGATGGTGATTTTCTGTGTGCTCAATTCTCACAGTCATAACTTCACGCAGCGTTATGTGTCATCTCCCAGGCACTCAAAGTCAAGCTCTGGAAAACTCCAATTTTTCCTGTTTTATCTTTTGTAACAGCTTTTCATTCTGAAGCAAGCTAGTAAACATGCAGAAGGAAAAGCTTCATATGGTGCTGCTGAGGTCCTTTTGGCATCATCTCAAGAGTTGAGTGAACCTCTTTTCTGCATTTGGAGACTATAAGAATGCACTTACTGCTGATGGTCAGTGTCTGGTGAATGAGCATTTGCTACAGTGCTTGTTGACGATGTCAGTATACACTGAGCCCTGGTTGGCTGTGCATGAAATCTTCCCCAGTCACTGCCCGGGAAGTTTAGCTCTTTGAGACATAGTGGTCTATGCCACACATTAGAGAGACCTTAAGTTCAGATGTTTTAATTTGCAGATGTGGTTGGAAAATAACATTTTGATGGAGAAGGATAAGTCTTCCAATTGAAACCATTAATGATGACCCACTGAGATTCAAGGTGAAAAAACAAAATTGCTGCTTTCATGCTATTGATGTCTGTTCTTTTATTTTAAATGTACTCCTCTGTATCTAAGAAACCTGACATTAATTTCCCTAGGTGAACATTCAAAGTTACATTGCTCCCAGTTACCTCATCTGTTAATGGCTGTGATTCTCTTATAAAGGCTGTGGTGTACTTGCAAGTGTTGCTTATTCACGGTCCTGCCAAACCACAGTAAAATTCCTCTTCCATTAATATGTAGAAAAAATTGCACGAAAAAGACAACTTTGATTTAACTGTAAATTTGGGAGTACATTTCTCAACCATTTTTACCTCTGTTAAGCCATTAATTATAACCATTATTTCCCTGACAAACTGGTACTGATAAACAGCAAAATTCAAAGAAAATTTGAGATGAGCTGGAAGCTCATCCTTACCTCATTTTCACATGTATTTCTGGCAACCTCCGATTTTTTTTTATTTAAAAAAAAGCATCTTTTTCAATGCAAATACACAGATGTCTTGCATCCTTGCAGTAAATTATCAGCAGCCAAACATGATGGTTTTGAATAATTCCAGCTTGCCTTTGAATAATTCCAGCTTGACTTTGCTCTGGTATTTTTCACTTCAAGGCAAGGCAGCCTTGAAAGCTTAACAATGAGTTTGTAAATGCTAATACCATTAACAAAATTCAGGCTTTACAGAATCACAACTGCTGCTTAGCCCTGAAAAGTGTTAATTCCCTTTTGACCCGCATTCTAATCTTAACAATCAAAGAATTGGTTGCTGTTTTCCCTGTCACCACAAATCAATTGAAATAATTTCAAAATAGGTTTCAGCAGGAACCATAGCAGACCTAGAGAAGATAGGCTGGGATTCATAGACACACTGTGTGCTGTTTAACCACTATTCTTCTTCAGTGTGAAGGATTACTTTTTTCAGCTCTTTTACTGAGTGCGAAGACAAACAAACCCACAGTACTGTTTCACCACTTTTATCACCGTTAAAGCTAATTCTAGTTTTCTAAATAATGCAAAACTAAAAAAGGACAAAGGACATAAAGTGTAACAGAATACTCTTTCACACTAGGGATAATTTCAGTAGTATTATCCTCCACTTTTTGGTTTTGTTTAACAAAAAACATAGACTTTTTTTAGGAATTTTGTCAGATTATGAATATTTTGTGTAACTATTTAGTTCATATATTGCCTGGAAGTTTGCTGAAGGCATTAGGTTCACTTGTGTAATGACTTTATGATCAAGCAATTTTGTGTTTAATGACCTTCTTTAAATGCTTTCTGCTTAAAGAAAATGTAATTTAAGTCATTATTGCAGAATATAAAAATAAGTAACTCTAAATGCTATTTAAAATTATCACAAGCAAGAGTAGTAATCAATTTAACAAATCACTGAGAAATGTCCAAACTGAATGACGTTGCTCTTTATTCAATAAACAATGGAGTATTTTCATCTTGTTTTGTTATTAGAGTTGGACAAATGGCCATTAGAAGGCTCTCCACTTGCATTACTTGGAGAAATGCTTCTCATACATTTGCTAGAGCAGCATGCATGCAGTCCACCACTAGAAAAACACATCTTTTCACATGGTGAAAACTTGAGAACTATTGTTCAGCTTAACTCCGCTGGTTTCAGTGAAGCTACCCCATATTCTAGGATCTGTTTCACCATGTCTAACATAATAGCAGTTATAAAAACAGTCTCCTTTGGTTTGTGCAACCTGGGTTTGATATTTAAATTTTCATTTAAGGTGTGTGTTTACATGTCTTTTTTGGGACCACAAGCCCCATCCATAGTTTGATCAGTTAAATTGATTAATTCAGCACATTCAGTAGTTTAGCCTTAACACTCTTTCCCCTAAACTCTTGAAGCAAGTTGATGAAATTTCCACTCTCCCAGGAGTGATCTGTGCCTCAGTGCACAAACTGCTTAAATATTGTACTCTTGAGTGGATGCTTTGGATTCATTACTTTATGTCCTGTGACACAGAATGCATGTCTGCCTCTGCCATTGCTGGCGGCATTGCTTTTTAACTTCTACTGCAAATAACCTTATAGAAATCCTTCAATGAAAGATGAAAGGTATGTGATACTTCCTCCATATGGAACACATTTTCCTTTATAAATTCATTCATATTTATTGGTAAACCCCTGTCCTCTTTGAAAGTGACATCCTAAGCATTGCGTTCTGGTTTTGTTTTTTTTTTTTTAACTGCACATAGCTGAGGCTTTCTAATAAAGGTTATGGCTTGGAAAGATTGGGATGGAAGAGGAAGTGCAAGCTTAGGGGGATAATTTTCTCCAAAGATATGACGCATTTTCTTAGCATCCTGGATTGATGGGTAAAAGCAGCATCAGTTGGTGAAGTGGGCCAATAGTAAATTTAATAAAGCCTCTGCACTTGTGATTTCTCATTAATGTATTACAATATTAAAGTGCAATTTATTGAAAATAACACCTTTCAATACTTGCCATATGCTAATTCACTGGGGAATTCTCGCAAGAATCTGAAAGCATTACAGCTGAGCGGAATCCAGTTTTAGACACCGGCATTTTATTAAAAAGTATTTCAACCCTAAGTAAAATCTGGCAAATATTTCTTAATCAAGTTTTATGGATGAAAAATAACTGTTCATTTGGAGCCATTTGGGTGGATCTTTCTAAAATCTGCTTTCGCTGTGTCCATGCATTATGCCCATGAACTGCACTGTGTCATCACCACCTCTCACAGTGAGGAGACAAGGAAATAAACATTTCCTTGCCTCTGTTCTTCAGAAGGTACCAGTTAGAAGAAGGTTCCTGGGGATGGGGGGGAGGGGGGGTGGTACACGGCTGGTATCAGATGTCAGTATCCCAAATAACGGAAGTTTTCATTTGTATACGTTACCTTACAAAAAGACACTGCGAGCCCTTTATTTGCTCTAGTCATCTGTGTTCAGTAGTGACAAAACACAAATAGTGGAAATGTGACAGCCTCCCATAGCCCATCCAAACCAATCTGATAGTCATGGCAAGAGAGAAATAAGAAATAAACAAACCCCAAATCTGTGGTAATGCAACCAATGGCAGACTAATCTACTTCCAATTACAAAGTGTGATGTTTTCCATGGGAAAACAGCATTTATTCAAATTGTTTTATAAATTTGTTTTCTGCAGTCAAATGGAAATATACAAATAGCTAAAACTTTCCCACATTTCGGTGGTTTGCAAGCATGGTACAGCATGGAACTTGATATATCACAGAATCATAGAATCATTTAGGTTTGAAAGGACCTTCAAGATCATCAAGTCCAACCATTAACCTAGCACTACCAAGTCCACCATTAAACCATGTCGCTAAGTACTACATCTACACATCTTTTAAATACCTCCAGGGATGGGGACTCAACCACCTCCCTGGGTAGCCTGTTCCCATGCTTGACAACTGTTTCAGTGAAGAAATTTTTGCTAATATCCAATCTAAACCTCCCCTCATGAAACTTGAGGCCGTTTCCTCTTGTCCTGTCGCTTGTTACTTGGGAGAAGAGAGTGAGCTCCACGTCACTACAGCTTCTTTTCAGGTAGTTATAGGAAGTGATAAGGTCTCCCCTCAGCCTCCTTTCCTCCAGACTAAACAACCTCAGTTCCCTCAGCTGCTCCTCATAAGACTTGTTCTCTAGACCCTTCACCAGCTGTGTTGCCTTTCTTTCGACATGTGATATGGATAGGGACATGATATGGACATCATATCAACCATGGTCCCATTATTTTCATTGTTAAAGATAAAGAAGCATTATATGTGATGTAAGACATTTAATATTTCATATTCACATGGAGATGGAATTGGGACTCTTCTAAACCTCAATGTTTGTAAAATAGTATTACTTCTTTCTTACTGGTTTATTCACTGTTATCTAGACATGGAAATTAGTATTAAAGAATGCCAGAAGCCCGTATTCCCTGTGTTTATGGAGTTGCAGTTGTAGGTCAAACCCCACAAACCTGAGTAAATGCTTAGTGTTTGGCATCTTTGAACATAGAACTTACCTGCTCTCCTTAGGAGACAGTACTGAAGGCATCAAGTTAGCATCAGATATGCCATGTTATTGTCCTCTTCCTAGATGTGCAGCTTGGATTTTTTCTCTTTAATGTCTTGTCATGCTGTCTCCTAAAGGACTAAATGTCTTTCAGTGTAACAGTTGATGCACTGGTTAGAAAATACACAGCATTTCTCACGCATGTACATACAGAAATTCTCTCTCTCTCTCTCTCCTTATCTCTTTCAAGGAGAGAGAGAGCCCTTAAATTTGAGCCTTTCCTCTTAACTTAAGGCCAGATTCAGACACCAGCTTGAGTATGATGAGTATGTTTTCTTTTAAGTGAATAAGCCTCAGTATTTTATTGTATTTAGAAGAATAGAGGAAAAACATTAAAATATCTAAACTTTTACTGTTACGATGGAATTGTTCAGGTTGGAAGAGACCTTTCACCTCCCACTTTCCTAGCATCCGCAATGTTATAATTGGAATGTCAGAAGGATATGTTCATTGTTTTTATATTCAAAGTTTCTTCTTTTCTCTACCAGAAGTTCGCGTGTAACTAGAACTGTAGTGTGTGTGCATGTGTGTGTGTGTAAATATTAGCATGTAAAAATAGCATCATATGACAAAAACTGTTGTTGAAGTCACTTTCTAGCTCAAATAGAATCCAATACATAGAATGCTCCTTGCTCAGGAGCAAGGCCTGTTGCAACCTGAGACTGCAAGCTGTGAACTTTTACCTAGATATGCTCACCATGTGCTGAACTCTTACCTAGCTACAAGAAGGAAGGCCCTGAAACCGGTGCAAACCAGGAAGGTAAGGTAGCCGAAACCATTGGCAGAAGCTGCAACTATTCAAGATAAGAAAAGGAATGTCCTGCCTGGAGACAGGGAAAGGATCCAATAAGGAACAAGAAGACCCCAGACCCAACTATTACTATTGGACCAAACCGTTGTGTGAGGGGAGGGGAACGTAGACTGTAAGGGTATAATTGCCCAGGGATTTCTTTGTTCAGGGACCCTCCCTGCAGGCACCCAGCTCAAGCTGCTTTTCATTGCTGTACCACTCAATAAATTTGCCTGACATACATTTTGTTGGAGACTCTGCTTCAGGGAAACCTAGGGTTGAGCCTGAGGGGAGAAAAAGCGCCCGAGGGTGAGTGTGTGTGTGAGCGAGGAGTCGAAAAGGGGCACCCGTCAGCTCAATGGAGCTGCCCACTGCGAAGGGACTCCAGTCCTAGCAGTTAAAAGTCTCGGGTGGTGTGTGTGCCACTCCCTGAATGGTGTGTGAATGCTTGGGTAGCTGCTGCTCCCTTAACAAAACTGCATTATTAACAGTAGAAATAAAAATACTCTTTTTTTTTTTTTAAAGCACAAATGCCACTGAGTCACACTGAATCAATATACATGTGAGGTGTTTCTGATCATGTGTCTTGATGGTGATGTATGTCACACATTTACCAACTGTCTGTCATTGTCAAGAACTGCAGACACCGCGAGAAGGTTGCTGTCCACAAATGACAGATAAAGGAATAAGAATATTTTTCTTTGAGCTGTTGTCTATATTTTGATTTCAATACTTGGCATAACAGGGAAAACTGAGAGGAAAACGAGAGGAGAGGAGAGGAGAGGAGAGGAGAGGAGAGGAGAGGAGAGGAGAGGAGAGGAGAGGAGAGGAGAGGAGAGGAGAGGAGGAGAGGAGAGGAGAGGAGAGGAGAGGAGGAGGAGAGGAGAGGAGAGGAGAGGAGAGGAGAGGAGAGGAGAGGAGAGGAGAGGAGAGGAGAGGAGAGGAGGAGAGGAGAGGAGAGGAGAGGAGAGGAGAGGAGAGGAGAGGAGAGGAGAGGAGAGGAGAGGAGAGGAGAGGAGAGGAGAGGAGAGGAGAGGAGAGGAGAGGAGAGGAGAGGAGAGGAGAGGAGAGGGAGAGGAGAGGAGAGGAGAGGAGAGGAGAGGAGAGGAGAGGAGGGGAGAGGAGGGGAGAGGAGGGGAGAGGAGAGGAGAGGAGAGGGAGAGGAGAGGAGAGGAGAGGAGAGGAGAGGAGAGGAGAGGAGAGGAGAGGAGAGGAGAGGAGAGGAGAGGAGAGGAGAGGAGAGGAGAGGAGAGGAGAGGAGAGAGGAGAGGAGAGGAGAGGAGAGGAGAGGAGGAGGAGAGGAGAGGAGAGGAGAGGAGAGGAGAGGAGAGGAGAGGAGAGGAGAGGAGAGGAGAGGAGAGGAGAGGAGAGGAGAGGAGAGGAGAGGAGAGGAGAGGAGAGGAGAGGAGGAGGAGAGGAGAGGAGAGGAGAGGAGAGGAGAGGAGAGGAGGAGAGGAGAGGAGAGGAGAGGAGAGGAGAGGAGAGGAGAGGAGAGGAGAGGAGAGGAGGAGAGGAGAGGAGAGGAGAGGAGAGGAGAGGAGAGGAGAGGAGAGGAGAGGAGAGGAGAGGAGAGGAGAGGAGAGGAGAGGAGAGGAGAGGAGAGGAGAGGAGAGGAGAGGAGAGGAGAGGAGAGGAGAGGAGAGGAGAGGAGAGGAGAGGAGAGGGAGAGGAGAGGAGAGGGAGAGGAGAGGAGAGGAGGAGAGGAGAGGAGAGAGGAGAGGAGAGGAGAGAGGAGAGGAGAGGAGAGGAGAGGAGAGGAGAGGAGAGGAGAGGGAGAGGAGAGGAGAGGAGAGGAGAGGAGAGGAGAGGAGAGGAGAGGAGAGGAGAGGAGAGGAGAGGGAGAGGGAGAGGAGAGGAGAGGAGAGGAGAGGAGAGGAGAGGAGAGGAGAGGAGAGGAGAGGAGAGGAGAGGAGAGGAGAGGAGAGGAGAGGAGGGGAAAAAGGGAAGGGAAAGGGAAAATTACCAAATGTATCATATATTTTCACTTCTTTGTTTAGCTTATCACTGGTGTATTGGCATTGCTTATGCATTGGCTAGGGAGCAGAAGGTCATACAGTCTCCAGCCCTAAGCACCCCTCATTTCCCATCCTGCAAGAGTTTTCTGTTCTTTCCTCTGGAAATGGAAGATAAATTAGGTGGCTGTCTTTCATTTCTGCAAGGGTACTTTACTTCTATTTGTAAGAAGCACAGAGGGATGCTGCAGCTAACAGGTCATCACGGATGCTGAGTGTGGGAACAGGGAAACTAGATGATTGACAACAGTGGAAATGGACTAGCTACTGCTATGTAGATTTTTTGTATCAAGTGCACTTGTTTACAGCATGGAAGTTACTTGGTAAAAACATTGAATCCTTCTTAAAACAAGGAAGCTCTTGTTACTCCTCTCTATCTTCCTATTAATGACCTATGTCCAGAAGAAACAAGCTGGAGGAAATATGTTCTGCATGATATGGAGCTCAGACTACAGTGGAAGGTAAAGATGGCTAGGTACCCAGTAATGTTTTCAGTGGGATTGTTTTTGTCACACAATATGCTTTCTATAGAAAAACTCACAGAGGTGCAGAAGAGAAATCAAAGGAGCTCTCCTGCACAGTCTTTCCATCACTCTCTTTTCCAGAGGAGCACAGACATTAAGTCGCATCCTCACCGTGTGAGTCTAACCTGGCACTGGAGTTTTGTCAGTGACGGGATTCATAGCATCCAGATTGCAAACCGATTCTGTGCTTTTGGCATCTGCTTGGATCACCCCAAGCACTTTAGCACACTAAGACCAAGGCCTTATTCATGCAAAACTTGGAGTGTCGATAGATGTTGTAGACACGTGATGTCTGGAGAGTCACTTTCCTGTCTAGGTCTGAGCATCTTTCCCTACCCAACCTGTTTTCCCAGAGATCTACAAACACCTTCCTAAATCCTTGCATCCCTATCACTCTTTTCCAAACACTTCTCATTCCATTCTCGCTACTGATCTTTTTTTAATTTTTTTTTTCAGTCATGCTTACAAAAAACCCCAGCTTGACAGGACAGGGACAGTCACTGCTTTTGTCCAGTGTGTCTCTGGGCAAACAGTGTGGAGTGTTTTCCAAGGGCATAGTCACAGCTGTTTAAATGTGCTGTGTGTAGTTAGGCACCTGGTCACTGACAGCTTCCTATGAAGTCAATGTCAAGGGGAAATCTCCTCCATAAGGTGATACTGTTGTGTGTTAGTTCTAGCTGCTTTTTGGAGACTTTTTCCTTTCTTCACGGTTATTAGAGAACATTAGTACATTAGCCTCCTAAAATTTTTAAAGTTAAACAGTATGAACACTCCATCTTCACCTGTACATTCCCTGTCTGGGGTTGTATATAAGGTGAAAAAGAGTATGTTTTCTGTTTTGTTTATATCACATTGAATATATGGGATATTAGTGCAGGGCTCATAAGGATTGCAATTTTGTTTGAATTTAATAATTTCAAAAAGTAATGACATGGGAGGGTCTCAAAACCCACATTGTGGAAAGAAAATAGGATGAGGTTTATCTTGGGCCATTTCAGTAAATGTTTGACAGCACTGGCTAAAAATTTAAGACTGGAATCATGACTTAGTAGTAATTAAGACTGTTAGTGGAATTATTGCTGGATATACAGCTATAACAAATCATGTCAGCTCTTTGTAGTGTGTGGTGAAGCAGCAATGACCCAAAGGAAGGTAGTAAAACTTAGTTGAATTGATTGTGTTTCTAGACACGTCATATCAACGTTTTTGAAGACTATTTTGTTTCCAGAGATTTTTGGCTATTATTGATTGATATCAACTATTATCAACTGATATCAACTGATATTGGAGATATAACACTTTAATGTTTTCATTAATGACATAGATAGTGGGACTGGGTACACCCTCAGCAAGTTTGCAGGTGACATCAAGTGGTGCAGTTGATACACTAGTGGCAAGGGATGCCATCCAGAGGGACCTGGACAGGCTTGAGAAGTGGGTCCACGTGGCCCAACAAGGCCAAGTGCAAGGTCCTGCACCTGGGTCAGAGAAATCCCTGATATCAGTACAGACTGGGAGGTGAACAGATGGAGAGCAGCCCTGCAGAGAGGACTTGGGGATGCTGGTGGACAAACAATTGGATATGAGCCAGCAATATGCACTTGCAGCCCAGAAAGCCAATCGTATCCTGGGCTGCATAAAAAGAAGGGTGGCCAGTAGGTTGAGGAAGGTGATTCTCTCCCTCTACTCTGCTCTGGTGAGACCTCACCGGGAGTACTGCATCCAGCTCTAGGTTCCCAGCACAAGAAGTACATAGACCTGATAGAGTGCATCCAGAAGAGGGACAGAAAAGTGCTGAAGGGGCTGGAAGATCTCTCACATGAAGAAAGTCTGAGAGAGTTGGAGTTGTTCAGCCTGAAGAAGAAAAAGCCTCAGGGAGACCTTATTGCGGCCTTTCAGTACATACAGGGGGCTTATGAGAAACATGGAGAGAGACCTTCTACCAGGTCCTGTAGTGACAGGACAAGGGGCAATGATTTTAAACTGAAAGAGGGTAGATTTACATTGGACATAAGGAAGAAGTTGTTTGCTATGAGGGCGGTTGCCCAAAGAAGTTGTGGATGCCCCATCATTGAAAGTGTTCAAAGTCAGGTTGGACAGAGCTCTGAGCAACCTGAGCAACCTGAGCAACCCTGCTCATGGCAGGGAAATTGGACTGTGTGATCTTCAAAGGTCCCTTCCAGCCCAAACCTTTCTATGATTCTGTGATTCTGTGCACTAGAAATGTGCACAGAAACTGGAAAGAATGACTCCTAACTCTGCAAGCCACAATTCTTTATTCACACTCCTAGTCTTTCTTCCCATCTTTCCATCCTTTATTTCTATTTCGTCTCTTCTCCACCCTCTTGACATAAAAAAGGTAAAACTGTAATTGTGTTGTAGAGGAAATGCAATGAAAATTTAAAGGCTGCACATTATGGACAAGGCTTTTCTGTTTAACTAGGAACGAAGATGTACAATAATATGGAAATATGTATTTTAAGATATAGGACACATACAATCATGTACTAAGATAGAGATGTCACATGTTAAATGCATACCAGTATATGGAAGGATGGGAACCTTGTGTGCTTTGTCCTGGAGTTCCTTAAGGACATAAGGGTTCTTACACAAGGCATATTCTAGTTATATCATTGGCACCAATGTGCTCACCTGCCAGTGCTACAGATTTTGCAAATCTTTCACTCATAATTAAAGCATGCATCTTCACAGGAGTTAACAGATAAACCTACCAAGTAAATATGTGAGACAGACTAAAAAGAAAAAACAAATTGAAAAAAGCAGTTCAGAAATGTTATCTCAGTGAAAATTAGAAAACGCAATCTTCCTAGCAGACGTGGGCCTTGACTTTATCACATACTATTTTAATATGCAGATACCTTTGACATCCTACCCCAGGCACCTTAATTTACCTGAAACAAATCATTTAATCTTTACTTGTTCCATATTTCCCTGCCATAACATGGGCAATGACAAAGATTAAGTAAATGTACTGAGCTTAGCCATTGTCTGCCTCAACAGCCTTCTCTTTGTTTCCCTTATCCTTGCAGAAAATGTTCTTAATCCAGGAAAAAATATTGGATCCCTGAAACAACAGTTCACTCCTTTTTTCTGTTTTCCAGATGTCTTTTCAGGTTTATTGTGCTGAGGCTGCAAGACTAAGTATATGTTCATGCAAGGTGTTATCACAAAGCTTTACTAAAATTCTTTTTATTAATGATGCTATTTGAAAGAAATGAAAATTTGTCTATACAAAAGTATCTTTTTTATCCATTCCCTCCTACTCATTTGACATTTGTAAAAATGTTTGTGCAGTTACCTAGGATGGCAGAATACAATGTGGCTGCTAAATACCACGGGGCATATGAAGTCATGCTGTTCTAATGAGGATGGTACTGCAGAGGTTACAACAGAATAGCTTGTGAAGTAATAAAAACTATAATTATCAGTCTATCCCAAAATGTGTTGTTAAAATTTTGTTCCAATATTTTGTATTTCTACAAAATTCACCTCAAGGACAATATTTCTCCTACTTACCCTTCCTAGTGGCTAATTTTGAAATGCGTAACTTAGCAGACTCTGCCTCAAATTATAAACTAAATTAAGACTCTGACTCAAAACAAATTTGCATATGTTTAATACCATGGAAAAGAGGAAACTGTTTAGTCTTGTGGGTCCAATTGAGTGGATGGAGTTGAGAGAAGAAATTACTTCTTAGCTGAATTTCTTTAATTTGCAATAGTTTAAACTTCTGGTTTAGAAGCTCCTGAGGATTAAAAAGTTCAAGATATTTTTTTTTTGTTCAAACCAAAGCAGTCTGCCCAACAGTTAATAGAACAAAAGTAAATTCAGTGTGTTTTCCCTTGCCTATTATTTAGCAATTTTTAGAAGAGTTTTCATTTACATTCAATTTTAATAGTGTCCTTTGAGTCCCTATTATTAAATGCCATGAAGTTTGCAAAATCACATAACTGATGTTGGTACTACGTTCCAGGCCATCAGGATAACAGATGCTGTAATTGCATACATGTGTTATAACAGTGGACTGAGGGAGAGAAGAAATTGAGATGATCTAGTTTTGCTCTTTTTATATCACTCCTTTTTATTGAAATGTTGTATTTTTTCCTCCTTTAGTGACTTAGATCACTTTTCTCTCCACAGTCATAGGTCTCTTAGGCAATATAGCATTAAGCTGAAGTTTGATGGTGGCTGAACAGAGAAACTGAAGTGTCATTTTGGTTACAGACAAGAGAGAGAAAAGCAGCTTAGAAAAAAAATAATCATATTATCATTGTGTGTGGGTGGAATTAATGCTAAAGTCTTTTTTATAAAAACTCTGTTGAGGCAAAGCAGTCACCAAGGACTATTAGCAAAGCAAGTAAGAGGGAAAATGAATTGCAGAAATATTGGGGGAGTGAAAGAACACAGTATTTAAAAATGAGGAAATCCAGTTCATCAGCAGCTAAGCAAACTATCTGTATTTAGAGGTTTAACATGAATACATGCAAGAAGACCTGGGCAGGGCCAGAAGAAAGGGTGGCCAAGCCCCCACACACATGTAAAGGAAGCCCTTAGGGAGCATGAGTGACCAGGATGCTGCGAACAGGGCGGGCAAACAGAGCAAGGCACATCAGCAAGGGCATGGCGCAGTAGTTTGCATGGCATTTTACGTGGAAGAGCATGCAAGAAGGGTGCTGAAGATCAACCAGGAAGCAATGGTCTCCACCCTGCAAAAATCCACGGCCTCGCTAAGCTCTGCACCCACCATGACTAATGCAGATGCCCAGACAGAGCTCCAGTGGGAACATGCTGCCACCGAAGTGTGAGGCTGCAGGGTATGCCCTAGTCTTATGCCAGTACAGGATGGCAGCAGTGAGCACACCTGTGGAAGGTGCGTCCAGGTAGAGGAACTTCTCTGCTTAGTGACAGAGCTCTGGGAGGAGGTGAGTAGGCTAGAGTAACAGGGAGCACAAGAGAGAGATAGATTACCGTAATCGCACCCTACCTTCCCTCAGCCAGGCCCAGCAGGCAGACAGGACAGAAGATTCCCTATCCTCTCTCTGCCCGGCTGAACATAGTGACTTAAGGGATAGGGGGCAATGGCACCAAGTCCCTGCTTGGCGCAGCAGGCGTGTCTCCTCTGTGACTGCCCCACCTTCCCGAATGCCCTTACGAAACAGGTATGGAACTCCACAAGTGGAACAAATGATGGGGATGATGGTACATCCAGCTTGGAGATGTCGCCAAGGTTAAGTCAGCCTGTGCCCTGCATCAAAACAGCTTCCACAAAGACAAAAAGATGGGTCATTGTCATAGGAGACTCTCTCCTGAGGGGAACAGAAGACCCAATATACAGACCAGACCCACTTTTTAGGGAAGTCTGCTGCCTCCCTGGGGCCTGGGATAAAGATGTGAAGAGAAACCTTCCTACCCTGGTGCAGCCCTCAGACTACTATGCATTATTGTTTTCTCAGGTAGGCAGTGAGGAAGTTGCAACTAGAAGTCCGAGGGTCTCTCTCAAGAGAGACTTCAGGGCCTTGGGACAACTGGCTAAGGGTTCAGTAGCACAAGTAGTGTTCTCTTCTATCTTTCCAGTTGCAGGGAGTAACGAGGGAAGAAGCTGGAGAGACAGTAGATCAATATCTGGCTCCGAGCCTGGTGTCTCAGGCAAGATTTTGTGTTTTTTGATCACAGGTCAGTTTACGTGACACCAGGCCTGCTGACAACAGGTGAGGTACACCCGTCTCAAAGGGGGAAAAGGATCCTAGCATAGGAGTTAGCAGTGCTCATTGAAAGAGCTTTAAACTAGATTGGAAGGGGGAAAGGGGTAAAACCAGGCTTGCTAGAGAGAAGCCTGGGGGTGGCACACCAATATTTGAGGGATGGTGTGCTAGTGAGGTCCTTTGGTCTGCTGTCTCAGTGGATGTAGGGGAAGGAGAGCCATGCAGCAGTAAAGATGCAAGGGCTATGGATGTGTTAGAAACCACGGAAGCACCTGAGAATGTTCACATAGAAACTAGGGCTTTTCCTCCAAAAAAAGTGTCAGAAGCAGTAGCCTAACTGAAATGCATCCATGCCAATGCATGCAGCATGGGCAACAAACAGGAGGAACTGGAAGCCATTGTGCAGCAAGAAAGCTATGATATAGTTGCCATCACAGAAACATGGTGGGATGACTTGTACAACTGGAGTGCTGCAATGGACAGCTATAAACTCTTTAGAAGGGATAGGCAAGGAAGGAGTGGCAGTGGGATAGCCCTGGATGATCACCCACCAGGCCTTCTCTGTTCACAGACAAGAGGTCCAGCAGGTTGCCTTCCCTAGTTGGCTCTCTCACCAACTGTGGTGGGTGATGTGACAGTTGGAGGCCTTCTTGGGCATAGTGATCATGAAATGACAGAGTTTTCGATTCTTGGAGAAGTAAGGAGGGGGGTCAGCAGAACTGCTACCTTGGACTTTCGGAGGGCAGACTTTGGCTTGTTCAGGAGCCTGATTGACAGAGTCCCTTGGGAGGTAGTCCTGAAGGGCAAAGGAGTCCAGGAAGGCTGGACGTCCTTCAAGAAGGAAATCTCACAGGTGCAGGAGCAGGCTGTCCCCATGTGCTGAAAGACGAGCTGGAGGGGGAGAAGACAAGCTGAGCTGAACAGAGAGCTTCAGCTGCAACTCAGGAAGAAAAGAAGAGTTTACAACCTTTGGAAGAAGGGGCAAGTGTCGTGGTTTAACCCCAGCCAGCAACTAAGCACCACACAGCCGCTCGCTCACTCCCCCGCGGTGGGATGGGGGAGAGAATCGGAAGAGTAAAAGTGAGTAAACTCATGGGTTGAGATAAAGACAGTT
Organism: Nipponia nippon; assembly: GCF_047370975.1. Lineage (NCBI taxonomy): Eukaryota > Metazoa > Chordata > Aves > Pelecaniformes > Threskiornithidae > Nipponia > Nipponia nippon. The sequence goes on from NW_028262402.1 coordinate 51,977, forward strand.
TAATGGGTAAAGCAAAAGCCGCGCGCGCAAGCAAAGCAAAGCAAGGAATTCATTCACTACTTCCCATTGGCAGGCAGGTGTTCAGCCATCCTCAGGAAAGCAGGGCTCCATCACGCGTAACGGTTACTTGGGAAGACAAACGCCATCACGTCGAACGTCCCCCCCTTCCTTCTTCTTCCCCCAGCTTATATACTGAGCATGACGTCATATGGTATGGAATAGCCCTTTGGCCGGTCTGGGTCAGCTGTCCTAGCTATGCTCCCTCCCAGCTTCTTGTGCACCTGGCAGAGCACAAGAAGCTGAAAAGTCCTTGACTAGTGTAAACTCTGCTCAGCAAGAACCAAAACATCAGTGCGTTATCAACATTATTCTCATCCTAAATCCAAAACACAGTGCTCTACCAGCTACTAAGAAGAAAACTAACTCTATCCCAACTGAAACCAGGACAGCAAGCAACTCAGGAGAATTACAAGGATGCTGTGAGGTTACGTGGGGAGAAGATTAGAGGGGCCAAAACCCAACTAGAACTTAATCTGGCTACTGCCATAAAAGACAAGAAAAAATGTTTCTACAAATACATTAGCAACAAAAGGAGAGGTAAGGAGACTCTCCACCCTTTATTAAATGCAGGGGAAACATAGTGACAGAGAACAAGGAAAAGGCTGAGGAACTTAATGCCTTCTTTGTCTCAGTCTTTAATAGTCAGACCAGTTGTTCTCATGGTACCCAGCCCCCTGAGCTGGAAGACAGGGACAGGGAGCAGAATGAATTTCCCATAATCCAAGGGGAAATGGTTAGTGACCCACTATGCCACATAGACACACACAAGTCTATGTGGCCAGATGGGATCCACACAAGGGTACTGAGGGAGCTGGTGGAGGTGCTCATCAAGCCACTTTCCATCATCTATCAGCAGTCTTGGTTAACCAGGGAGGTGCCAGTTGTCTGGAGGCTGGCAAATGTGACACCTATCTACAGAAAGGGCAGGAAAGAGGACCTGGGAAGCTACAGGCCTGCCAGCCTGATGTCGGTGCCAGGGGAGGTTATGGAGCAGATAATCCCGAGAGCCATCATGTAACAGGAATGGGACAACCAGGCGCCTGGGCCCAGTCAGCGTGGGTTTATGAAAAGCAGGTCCTGCTTGGCTAAGCTGATCTCCTTCTATGACAAGGTGACTCGCTTAGTGGATGAGGGAAAAGCTGTGGATGTTGTCTACTTGGACTTTAGTAAGGGCTTTGACACCGTGTCCCACAGCATTCTCCTGGAAGAACTGACTGCTCATGGCTTGGACGAGTGTACTCTTTGCTGGGTAAAAAACTGGCTGAATGGCTGAGCCCAGAGAGTGGTGGTGAATGAAGTTAAATCCAGTTGGGAACCGGTCATGAATGGTATTCCCCAGGGCTCAGTATTGGGGCCAGTTCTGTCCAATATCTTTATCGATGGTCTTGATGAGGGAGCCGAGTGCACCCTCAGTAAGTTTGCAGATAACACCAAGTTGGTCAAGAGTGTCAATCTGTCTGAAGGTAGGAAGGCCCTACAGAGGGATCTGGACAGGCTGGATCAATGCGCTGAGGCCAACTGTATGAAGTTCAACAAGGCTCAGTGCTGGGTTCTGCACTTTGATCACAACAACCCCAGGCAATGCTACAGGCTTGGGAAAGAGTGGCTGGAGATCTGCCTGGAGGAAAAGAATCTGGGGGTATTGGTCAACAGCCACCTGAATATGAGCCAGCAGTGTGCCCAGGTGGCCAAGAAGGCCATTGGCATCCTGACTTGTATCAGGAATAGTGTGGCCAGCAGGACTAAGGAAGTGATCATCCCCCTGTACTGGGCACTGGTGAGGCCGCACCTTGAGTACTGTGTCCAGTTTTGGGCCCCTGACTACAAGAAGGACATGGAGGTGCTGGAGTGTGTCCAAAGAAGGGAAACAAAGCTGGTGAAGGGTCTAGAGCATAAGTTCTGTGAGGAGCGGCTGAGGGAGCTGGGGTTGCTTAACCTGGAGAAGCGGACGCTTATCGCTCTCTACAACTACCTGAAAGGAGGTTGGTCTCTTCTCCCAAGTAACAAGTGATTTGACTAGAGGGAATGGCCTCAAGCTGTGCTAGGAAGGTTTAGTTTGGATATCAGGAAAAACTTCTTCACCGAAAGGGTAGTCAGGCATTGGAAGAGGCTACCCAAGGAAGTGGTTGAGTCTCCATCCCTGGAGGTATTTAAAAGATGGGTAGATGTAGTGCTTAGGGGCATGGTTTAGTGGTGGACTTGGCAGTGCTAGGTTAACGGTTGGAGTTGATTATCTTAAGGGTCTTTTCCAACCTAAATGATTCTACGATTCTATGGTTGTATTCGAAGAAGAGTCCAACCTATCCCGTCCCCACCTCACCAACTTTCGAGTTGCTTGCCCATATTTACTTCCTATTCTTTTACGTCATATCTTTTCTATGTTGATTTCTAACAGTCTAAGTACATCCATGCTTATGCATGGAGACAAGTGTGATCAGCTCGCACATTCTCTATGGAGAAGGAAAAGCACTGTCTCCAGCTGTGCTGCCCAAAAGGTGTTTGGGATAGATTTTCATGCCAGAGACTAGTAGCAGTTATTACTAGAAGTACCTCCGAGCTTATCACATCAGCTTGGACTATACAAAGGGCTGGACAAAATGCTGTTTGTTACCCTGCTACTTAGTTGAGGAAGTGGGAGGTAGGGGAGACCTTTTTATTCTCAGACTTCTCAGTCTAAGAGGTGAAGTGGCCACATGCAAATATGAGAAAGAAAACCATATTTGTTCCACTCCCAAAAAGACTATGTCACCTGAAAAAAAATCTGTTCCAGAGAAGCACAAACCCTTGCTGCAGAGTTTGTTTTCCATGTTTATCTGAAAAATACATTATCAAGACAGTAACAGGTAGTTATCAGTAATTATTGATGTGAAGTAAATAAGAGGGACAGGACACCAGGATGAGTTTCAAAGAATGGCAGTTTCTTGGCCACCAAACATGAAAATCAGTGGAGAATAATGGCACAACAACAAAAATGCAAAGAACTGGGAAGCAGTGAGAGAATAATCTAAGCTGAAAACAACAACAAAAATGAGGACGTGTCGGGGACAGTTGTGAGTAGCAGGAGTAGTTTAGTATTGCATGTGGCAGCTAGCGTGTGCTGTAAGTGTCTTTCTCAGCAGCATCAGTGTCACCACTGCTTTATTGTATGCATTACCAAAAAGGCATTGGGTCATAATTCTCACTGCCATCCTGGCACAGAAACTAGCAAAGTCCTTAACAAAACTGCCACTAGGAGTGAAATACCAAACTGAATTTGCCCCCACTTGTATTCACACCTCTTTAAAGCTTTTGTGTGGCTGTGACAGGGCAAAGGCATCTGTTGATCTTCCTAGGAAGGAAGGATTAGAAGCACTTTTTAAAAAATATATGTGGAAAAGCAGATATAAACCACATTAAATCTTATGCTAAAACAGATCTGTGGTACAGAACAAGAGTAAGAACTGTATGCCCAGTCAGGTTAGTCAACACATATATAGGTGTTGGGTATTCATAGATACCTTCCTAACTGTGCAGTAACAATGAAGTGCAGTAGTTACTCAGTGAATGCTGCCATTCAGGACATATGCATAAGGAAAATATAAATTTGTTGTAGATCATTCCCTGGGAGAGGCAAAAGAATTTCATGGAGTTAGTTATTATGTGCAGATTATTTTTTTCAGGGTTGGTATGAGTTAGTGACTGAATAGCAAAAGAAACCTATAATTCCGTTATGAATCCCAGGAGTCATACTGCCCCTCAGGCTTTTCATTTTCTCTTAAAGGTAGCGCAGCTAACTGAAACACTGAAATATACCAAGGTAAGCAACTGTCAGAGGGTAACATGAAAGACATTTTTCCCTAAGACTGACTCTAAACTCTTGACTACCATGATACAGAATATCATCAGTATTAGTCAATCTTACTCTCTTGTGTCTTACACAACTACTGAAAGGTTCAGGCTCTCACAAAGAAAAAAATCCATCTTCTGCATGAGCATCAAACCTACCCAAAACAACATATATCCAGATTTTTTTGAGATTACTTCTGTCGCTACCATCGTTAATCATAATTTATTGAAAGGTGTCATGTGGCCAAGGGAAATGGAGACAGCAAATCCGTGAGTTACATTCTGATAACCAGGTCTTTCAGGGTGACACACAAAGTCTATTTGAGTTTCTCCACGAAAGACAAATTCAGTATAGTACACGTCTACAAAATCCTATCTATAAGAAGTCCAGGAGCCTTCCCTCTCAGGAAAGATCTTGGAGGTATAAATGAGGAGGCCACAGTTTGTAGTTTTGCCCTATTATTATCTGGTATTAATAACACTGTGGATATCATAGCTCTGACTTCTCATATTAGACCCCTTTCCTAGCAGCAGGTGGGAGACAATTTCTGATATAGAAATTGACTGGCCAAAGATCTCGGTCTGATTCATAAGTCACTAATGCTTTAGGTTTCCCTTGATAGAGATGGTGATCTGTTCCAAAACCCTCCATGGCTCTACGTTATTAAAGTGTTGACGGTGTGATTGTCCTGGAGGTGTGCTTCAAATAAGCTTTAGTGTTGGTGGGCCAATGAATACACTCTAGTGACACGAAACCCCTCTATCTCATCTCGTTAGAACAAGAAACTGGTATTTGAAACTCAACTGCAGGTATCAGCAGCAGTCAGAGACTATCACACGTCTCTGTGAGAGATGAAGATAAGGGAGAAGGATACAGGAACAGCACAGCCAGGGCAGAGGAACCGAAAGTAAGGACAACCCCAGTATCTGGAAAAGCCTGACTCCCACTGTCATTTAAAGTGCACCGTTGTATTGTGAGTACAGTTTTACTACTAGTACTCAGCCTTTTTTCATCAAGTTAATTGCAACATCTGCTGGACAAAAATAATTAAAGGAGTGGAAAATTGGGGTCTGTTTTCTGTTATTTTCGTTCTTTATCAGTTTTAAACCTGACTTATTTTCCCACTAGTTTCATTGCACATGTGTTGTCTTCAATACAAAGACTGCTAGTGTTAGTCTTAGCCTGCTGCTTCAATATATTTTATTGCCCATTATCTCTTTTCACTAATCATTAATCCCTACTTTACAAAACTTACTACAAGTAATTACCTCAAAGAGCCTTTAATCTTTATTTGAAGGCTATTTCAAAGTTCAGTTTGATTAACAGAGATCAACCCATTGCTTGCTTTTCACTTTGAGAGAATCTTACAAAAGTAGCAATTTCATTAAAGCCAACAAGAAAAATGAATATGTTTCCCAGGCTGCCATGCAGGTTTTCCTTTAGAAATGACATGAGCAGTACTATCCTGGAGAATTTTAAGGGATTTTCTTCTGAAGTGTTGCTTTTGATACTTAAGTCTTTCAGATTCTGCCTTCTAAAAGAGTACTCACTCCCACCTCTCCACAAAGCTAAAATTCTCTCAGGCTGTCTCTTGAGCACTCTGGTTGATGACCATGATATATTTAACAGCCATAAGAAACGCAGAACTGGACTATTCACATATAATAAGACTGTTACTGTAAGGAAGTTTTCCTTGCCTAGTACTTTGACCGTTTCACCCCTTTTCTATCTCTTTCCACTGATTCCATCTTTATTATCTCATGAAAGATCTAAATGTTGTAGGATCACAGTGATACCTCATGTTGGGTGGTTCAGGAAATCTGCAGGAAGGTGGGTTTTTTTCATATTAAATTTACCATAGTATTGCACAATGATGTAGAATGGCGTTAGCATATTGTGCATATTCAAAGGGCTGTCTGAGGAGTTAACAGCTGTGTAGCCTCCTGTCCTCACCTCCTTTAACCCATGCTGTGGCTCTATCAGTCTTCATTGTAGACTGAGGTGTTCAGAACTTGTCTGAAGCTCACTGAAGCAAGTGTGGATAATTTCACAGTTTCCATAACTTCTGAATGAACTCTTCAGCCTGAAACCTCTTGTAAGTTTTTCTTAACCTAAACTTCACTATGTCATAGTTTCTGCATGCTGCTCTGGTTGAACTAGGTGAACATCCTAACAGAGTATATTTTAACACAGATATTTAGTTGTCTATGGACTTATATGTACATATTCACTGAAGTAACTAGGCAGATGTGTATGGTCTGTGCAGTGCCCTCTGAATGGAAGTTTAGATGCAATAAGACATATTGGGCTGACAGAGGAGCTATTTCTCAGCTCATGTCGTTGCAGTTACAACTGACACAGAATTGTACTAAATGATCTTACAACCATGCCAGATCTTCTCTAAAGCTCAGAAAAAATAGAGGAAAAATATTAATAGGTTTTAAAGAGCTTAGCATTCTGGATGCTTATATTTCAATTAATCAAATTTGTATATATGCATGTAAACGTGCACACACACATGTATAGATATTTGGGTGGCCTGTATAGGTGAATATGCATATGCACACGCATATATAAATGCATATCCACAATATTACTTGAAGTAGCTTTCTGTGTATCCTCTCTTTCCATTAAAAAGTAAAAATATGTAGTCCCAGGGTCATCCCTACTGCTGACTCTGTGCATGTTAATAGGCGAGAGACAGACAAACTAGGTATTGCCTTCCAGATAGTGATGAACTACCCTGTACTGATTTCAATCTGCTAAAGACCCCCAGTGAAAATTAGCTGACTTACTCTGCAAACATTAGCAGGATTCTCACAGAATATACAGTCATCATAGGAACTTCACAGTGGATAGCAAAAAGAACATAAATTATATTTTCCTGGAGACAATAACACAATGTCTCAGTTTAGTTTATAGCATAAATTACAACTCCTCATGTTTGAATAGAATCATTTTGTGAAAATTTAGTCTGTCATTCAAATTTGTAACCTCACCTCTCCTGATTTTTTTATTTATTTAGGTTGCTTAGTTATCTTACAGAGAAAAGCTAAGCACTCCGGTAGCTACAGCTACTTTTAAAACCAACTCAAGCATATCCTTCCTGCTGAAACCCTAGAAATAAGAGGACTAACCTTGCTGTGAGATGTCTGATATCACCTTTGCCTTTTCAACCTTGGAATGACCCAATTCTTTTTATTTTAGATTAAATCCCACAGATATTATGGGTCTTACACTGGGAAGCAGAAAGTCTGAAGTCTCTGCTTGGTGCATTAGGTGTCTGGAGCAACGTGAATAAATCTGACTCTATTGCAAGGCTCTGAAAGCATTCAGTTGGAAAAGTCTTTTGGACAAAATGGGGCATTTGCAGAAAATAGCATAAAAGAGGTCAGAATTTTAAACACAAAATAAGATAAGCCTGGAAGAAGGAGATAAGAATAAAAATTATTAGGGTTTTTCCAATTGTACATAACTTTGATTTTTTAAGTACATATTAAATTAATTTCTATTTACACTATTTCTGGCTTCAGGAGAAACTTGGGTTCAAGTGCTTTATAAAAATGAACATTTTTCAACTGTAGCTGAAAGTTAAATAAACTTTCTTAAATGTTCTGATAAGTTGCCTTTCTAAATGGTGATGAAAATGGCATTAGCATGATGCTGACATTCTGGCTGGGGTCGTTCCCATACTGCAAGAAGAAAGAAAGGAATGAATTAACAGGAAAAATGTGATGGTGTGGGAGGAAAACTGAACTATTTGCCCATGCACTTTCTCCCACACTTACATTGGATACAATCTTCTTAAATCTTGTATCGCCTCTGGATTTTACCCAGAATCTCGCAGTCCACAATGACCCAGTAGACCATTGTTCATTTATTTATTTCGCTTATTCCAATTTATAGTCTCACTCAGTAAAATTATACTGTTCTGGGGGATTTGGGAGCCTGGCCTGGTTTATATCCTAAATTAAGAAAGGAAAGATAGAGATCTGTATGTGGCTTGGTGGGAGGAGAGAGAGAGGGCACTGTGCTTGCTTTTGCGGTCACTGTGGTAGTACAAACAGGATTTCACTTTTTCCTTGCTCACTCTCTACTATTAATACCTATGAATAAATGAAACACCCTTTCAGAAGGCATATAAATAAGGAAAACTTTACAAAATGCATATGGAGAGCGTGTGTGTGAAATGTTTGTTCATCCTTCTATTTGCTAATATCTGTGACTACATGATCTCTTCAGTTAAGTGCAGTGGAATTTCCTCCATAAATTGCACTTCTCTGAGTCCAGGAGCAGCTGCACAAAAGCAGCACTTTTGGGAGGTGCTTGAGACTTGAGCAGGTGGGCAGGTGAAGGCAAACGGTGGGGTGAAGGGGAAACTCATTTCCCTATTTCAGCACTCGGAGACATGATGGATTATCCTACCTTCCTGTTATCAACATACAACACATTTTACAAGATTCTGTTGCTAAAATGAGACTACAGTTATTGTGCCTTTTGACAGGTCTTAACAACAAACTTTTAATGAATGCCAAGTTAATTTTGGCTCATGTCATATCTATACGGTTTTAATCTTATCTCTGCTGAGAGAAGCTCTCTCTCTTTACGGAGCAGCTGAGAAGACGTAGCTGTAAAAACAACGATGGGTTCATCAGGAAACCAGGCTTAAAATACTTGAGGATTTTTCCAGACATATTGTAAAAAAAACAAATCAAACCAAACCAAAACACACTAAACTCTAACATTAGTTTAAATATGCAGGTGTAAGAGAGGGAATCAATAGGTTCAGTCAGTATTGGATTCAAACATACGCAACTGCTTAGAGCAACAGACTGTGTGTGTCAGCCCTTGTTCTTTCACTTTCCTTCTCTTTCCACATGAACTGTGGTCCCTCATTCTGGAGGATCAGTTCAGTTTTAGAAGTCCAGAGGAGAAACCTTGACTTACTTCAGCTTCTGCTATAGCATTATGACTTATATCTTTGCTCTCATAATGTAAGTAATGTTCTACTTGACCCATTCAAAACACAGGCAGAAATAGCTCAGAATTATTAATCAGGTCATCATAACACAGCACTTTCACTAACTTTTTTTTTTCCTATAGCACTGTTGCAGAATGGCTAATCTGCTGTGGGTGTGCTTTTACAGAGTTAGAATATACATGGTCTGCAAAGCGTGAAGGGTAGGAAACAGATGCCAGCTCTGTGACTGTTCCTTTATTACACAAATACAGTGGGCTATAGGGACTGAAGATGAAAATAGCACCTCAAGCTGATGATTTGTTTAGTTTCCCTATCCAATGACATGGAAAGAGCACTAAAAGAGCAATGCTTCCTTTCATGTGTTACCACAGAAAGGTCCTCCCCACTATTTAAAGGTGAGGGGAAAAGAGGGCTGAAATTTAACTAAATATTTCTCACCAAATGTTTCTGAAATCCTTTGACATTGCAAACATAAAACAGACATTGACATGTGCAGAAATGGCAGTCATTAAACAGCTATGAGAAAAGGAAAATGTTGGTACTCCAAATGCTGCCACAGAAAGAACCTAAATAAAGGAAACATAAACAGTCAAGACTGACATTTCAAAAAATAAGTGCTGATCATGACAACTGAATAAAATAAATTTATTTTGATTTTATAGACTATGTTAATCTATGTACAACATCTTTTTCTATTCAGTATTTGGAAGGAAAAGAAATATTTTTGAAAATAAAGACCTATACTTAATATTTTGTTTGAGTGGCAAAAATTTTAATGTGGAAACATATGAAATGGAAATTATTATTTTTTTCCTATCTCTATATTTAATACATTTAAATAGACATATTTTATATTACATTCTTACAGAAGTCAACTAGAACTGGTTTAAAAATGAATAAAATACAAGAAAATGACACATTTTGCAACTGCAATGAATGAGAACAGTATTTCAAACAGCATATTCAGGTATTATTTGTCACAGTAGTGTTCATCTACATTCATTGAATGAACATACATCCTATTAGAAACTAAGCCACTTTTAAAATCTACCTGCTGATGGAAGAGTTTTAGTTTATTCATTACTCTTCTGTTAACTCTGCCTACTTTGATAGTCATGTTAAATTCTGAACTCTTCAGAGCAAGAACCATTTTTTCAAGGCTGCCCAAGCACCTGCTCAGGAGTTGGTGCTGGTCGAAATAAGAAAGATCACGCATGGCATTGCTTGGGAGCAAAGTGAACATTTGTGTTTCCTGAAGGCACACATTTGTTCCAGTCAGAGGATGATGCTGTAACTGTGCAGCCATCACATTCGAGTTGCTGCAGGACCCTACCCTGACAAGGTTCCTGTAAGGCTGTTATTGCTCATGTTCACTCAGGGGACTGAGCCAAAGCATTTTGATTTCAATGAGCTTTAGCTTGGACCTTGGGTGCCAAGAGTTGCCAGACCACCCAGGGCTAACCACAAGTATCAGAAAATGGCCAGCATACCCCCCCCCCCCCCCATTAGCAAATGTAAGTTCAGAAAATTGTGTGCTGGTTCAGGCTGATGTAAAGAAAGTATTAGACCGCTGAAGGAAATCAAGGGGCAGGAGCAGAGCTTGGTGAGTAGGCTTCTTCAAGATGTATTTGGAAGAGCAGGGTTCTTTCAGAGCTGTCAAATCCTTAACTTACTACACTTTTCCTCAATACTTAATGATTTTCTAACTGCTTAGATCCCTGTGGTCTGTTTCCTCCACCCCTGGCAGAAGACAACCTGCCTCTTGTTAGACCAAGCACACAGTTGCCTCAATGCTGACAGCTTTGTTCACTGTTCTGCAAATCTGAGTGGCAGTGTGCTTATCTAGATCCCTTTTCACATCAGCCTGGTTCTTCCCAGAGCTACATCATATCCAGCAACTGTGAAATTGTCCTGTTTCAGTACTGCATAACAGATTGCAGATCAATCTGTGTAACAGATCTTCCTACATCAGACAGGATTTTTTCCTGCAATAAAATGTGTTTTTTCAGGGAAAACATTGTTGGGTATATGTTTGTCTTGGAGACTAGCCTTGACAAACAATGCAGTTAACTGATGGGGAATGTGGGAAGTTCAACTGTATAAATGACGTTTTGTTTACCCTTCTTGTGCTTTCTGTATGATGTGTTATCCTTTACCAAGGATTTTAATGTTTGTCTCCACATCTTCACAGTTAACTAAATTCATGCATACTATAGTAACCAAGCCCAACTGCCATTTAGCTTTAAATAGTTAATATTTTTTAAAGATTGTCCTCAGTACAATACTTTAACAGAAGTAAATTCAATCCTCCCTCCCCTCTGCCCCCAAAAAAGGTAAAGGGAGAGGAAACATCTGGATAGATCACACAGCCTATGGGGGGTAAAGTCTCTCCTTGCTTTTGCTCAAAACCGCCACAAAACGCCTAAATTGTGGCGGCAGTGCCCCCAGCAGGCTGACTGATGGCTTGGGGTAGAGGGAAAGGAAAGGGAAAGAGAAAAGGAAAGGGAAAGGGAAAGGGAAAGGGAAAGGGAAAGGGAAAGGGAAAGGGAAAGGGAAAGGGAAAGGGAAAGGGAAAGGGAAAGGGAAAGGGAAGATCCTGAATGGAAAGACACCCAGAATCTCTCAGGTAAATGAAAACAATTCCTATTGGGAAATGCTGATAAAGTTGTAGGAAGCAAGAGTTTTGAATCCTCCGTTTTCCTTCATTGTTGGGAGATCCCATCCGTTCCCTGTGACGCAAATGGGCTCTATTGTGCCGAGTCCACAGTGTATCATGGGAAAGGTCAGATGTAGCATTCTCGAGCACACAAAGTGTGGTAGCGAAAACAAGCTCATAAGGACACACGTGGTTTGGAAATACTGTTCAGAAACCCTAACAAAAATCTGTACGTGATGACATTTCCATTTAAATCTGAGTGGAAAGAACAAGGCACAAGTAAATCTGAAGTCAGAAACAGTTCCAGAGCAATGAAACAGGTTTTCATTGTAATCTCACTACTTTTACCACAGTAATTAAATCATTAAAACAAGATAGAAATTCTGAATTTAAACCAAATGTGTTTTAAAAAATTGACTTCATTCAGTTAAGATATGCAGTTCTTACGGAATGTTACTGAAGGTGAATGATTTGCTAGTAACCTGTTAACCGTTTTCTTCTCTTTGTTTTACTGGTTAAAATTTATCTTTTTAAGTAAGATTCTTCCAATGAAAGTAACTTTGTTTGCAATGTCCTGTCCCCAACTGTCATTTTATCTGCAGCTTGATTAGTTAAAAGGAGAACAGGCAGGTGGTGGGTGAGTCATCATCTGCAGTATCCTTGGAGGACTTCGGGAGCTGCCTCTTTCAATCTGAATTTTCCCATTGTTACAGCCTTTCCACACATAAATGAGTGATTAGAACACAGGATATAAACACATCAAGAGAAAGCTTTCATTTCTCCATTCTCCATTTCTTCTTCTTCTGTCCTTATTTAAATGGAAACTAAAAATTAGCTTTAACGTTGCTGTTTTTAATTCCTTCATAAGTTTTGTTTTTTGAAAGATTCTGCTGCCTGCTCAGAAGACCTGCTAAAAGCTCCATCTTGTAAGAATTGACTTAGATGCCTCACTCGACGCTATAGGTAAATAATACAGCTCAGCAGGACTACGATCATGAGTAACAATATGCCTATGCCTAAGGTTTTTCATCTTTTGGACTTCAGTAATTATACAGCCTGGGTCAGCTCACCTTTCTTGCAGTATTTCAGATCATCATCTTTACAGAGAAATTCACAGGAACTTTAAACTATGATACTCAAGAACACAAATGATCCCTTTTCTGCAGCTTTACAAACTGTGATTTAAAGCCAAGCTTATAATTTCTGTTGTTGTTTTTATCTTTTTTTTTTTTTTCAATTTTCTAACATCCAGTAGTCTAGTCTCTGCAAAGAAGTTATAACCATTGCTGCATGGCACTGTAGCAATGCTTCAAAGAGACAGCTGGCCCAAGCAGCATAGTTCACACCCAGTGTATTACCACAAGAAGACAGTGAAACTCCAGTGATTGACACAAAGGAGCTGGTCTGGTTCATTCATCCTTTCTCTTTATCAAAAACTCAGATAAAGAAGTCAGAAGGTCTGAAAGATCAACGTTGAAGTGCAATAGGTCATGGATTCAAAAGGTTCTGGTTTTATGCATTTTTTAAGTTTGCAAATCGAAAAGACCCAAACATAAAAGTTTGCTGCAACAAAACTACACGAGTCACAGTTCTGCAAACTAGTTTTGTAGACCACATTCTATAAGTCAAATGATTTATCTTCCTTGTCTAGTTTAAAAGTATCTTACATCTACATAAATGACTGAATTACTGAAAAGAAAAAAAAGATTTTTAAAGGAAAGATGCATAGATTCTGGTCAGTTAATTAAAAACCATTTGTCTCTTACAATAATTAGAATATGATACATTTTTCAGCATCATCCATATTTGTTTTTGCATTAGCTCTAGAAATATGAGTTAATTAAGGTGCCAGGGGTGTTTGATTTAATAGAGTACACTGGATCCAAACCTAAGAGTTTAATGAAAGGCCTCTCTCCATCAGAAAGGATAAAGAGTTTTATGAGATACATAAGGCCATTCTGTCTGATCCTTTTTTTTTTTTTTTTAAAAACCCTATCATGGTGTCATGGATGGAGTGAGATTGCACTTGTAAGAGAGAAGCAGCAATATGCTTATTGATAACAAAGTTTGATATTAAATGCAACAGTGGTTTAACAAGATTCAATGGCAAGGTACACTTGATTATTTACTGCACAGGGGACAGGGTCAGGCAAGACTGTCGGGGAGACCCTCCCGTTGAGTCATGAGGTTTAGAGAGGACCCACTTGCTTTCTAAACTCCTTCTCAGGGAGGGGTCTAGGTGTATCTGGATCCAATACTAGTCCCAGACTTGGTCAATGGTTTATGTCTAAAGGATTGTATATGCGCAATCAATCCTTTATATTATTTCGCTAAGATTACAAACTTTCAGTGCACTTGTTCCCAATTCACTTGCTGAGTATCTGATGCAGTAGGGATTCTCTCAGCCTCAAGGAGCAACCTTGAGAGGCATCCCTACTCAAGGGGAGATCCTGGCGTGCAGCCCGCTGCCATGCAGGAGAGCTCAAAGAGCTCTTGGGCTGTTCACTATTTATGGGGGTAAGATGATTGACTTATAGTCATATTTGCATACCAACTGCAGATGCTAGTTTCTTCCAAATCTACCTTGAATCAACATAGACCAGCACTGTGGTCAGGTGGGCACATTGCCATAAATTGGCCCTTGGCTGTTGTGTTGTTATCTGTCTCCCCTGAATCCACCTTGAAGCTTGAGCTGGATGCAGCTGTCAAGGCCAGAGGCACCCATCATGGGCACCACTGGTGATTATCACTTGATCAGTCACTTGAAAAGGTCAGGGGCAGGGGACAGGGACAGCACACCGTCACACATGGAATATGGCAATAGAGAATAAATGAAACTGCACAGTAAAAGATCTGAAGAAACACCATACAAATGCTTGTCACTAGCCATTACAATGGCTTGCTTCACTTTGTTTATCAATGAAATGGCCTTGGACATAGTCCCACCCAGTGTAACCATTTTCTTCTCTCTGCTGCTTTAATCACATGGCTATAACATGCTAAGGGGAACATAAAAATATTATGAAAGAAACTGAATAACTTCTGAATAGCTTACAGCTGAATTGAGCAAGAAGAAGAGTGAAAGTACAACAGAGATTGAATGACTTTCCAATGCAACTCAATGTCAGAGCTGGAAATGCAGTTCATGTCCTGTCTAGTGCCTTAATCTGTTAAGCATGAAACACTTGAGCTTGCCTCAGAATTATTGGAAAGCTAAAAATTAAGGTGGCCTGACAGGTTAATGACAGAAAATCCAGCAAGGATTACTCAGTACAAAGATACTACCTTTGGCTCCGTGTCCTTGAATCAATTTTTGTAAACTGGATGGTTATTTAGGAGAGATAGAACTATGACCTACCTTGTTCTTGTACTCTTCCCTGGGCATGTGCCATTAGCTGTTGTTAGAGACAATAACTGGATGCCACAGCTGTGAATATCTGAAGTTCATTTGTATCCTGCAGATCACAGAATCAGAGAACAATTCAGGTCAGAAGGGAGATCTGGATGGAACTTACATGCTCTAGCCCCTGCAGGATCATCTTTCAAGTTAGATTCAACTTTAAAGTCAGATCTGGCTGCTCAGGGTGACACCATTCATGTTTTGAGCACCTCCAAAGATGGAGATGTCACAGCGTGTCTTTTGCCCCTGGTCCAAGTGGTTGGTCACTCTCATTGCAAAAATCTCTTTTCCTGGTCCCTGATCAGAACTTCTCCTCTTGTTACTCATGTCCTTTGCCTTCTGTTGTACCACACTGCATTCCCGCTGTATCTCTCCCCACTCTCCCTGAAGGTTGCTGTAGACACCAATATGATCTCCCCTTTTGCCTTCATTTCTCCAGGCTGAATAAATCAGTTCTCCCCATCTCTCCCTGGACACCATGTCCTGAACCACGTGACCCACTTGGTGGCCTCTGCTGGACTTTCTTGTCCCAAGGAGCCCAAAAACCAGGGCCAGGACTCTGAAGCCAAGCTCATCAACAGCAGGCAGAGGGCAAGTGATCCTTTCCTGATAACACAGCTACTGATAACACAGCCCCAGCCCTGGTTTTTGTTGTGCTTCACCACCGCAAGTGCGTGTTGCTGGCTTAGATAAGGTGAACAGTAATAATTGCGATCAAAAAGAAGAGCCTGTGGCTGCGCACTGGACAGAGGGCAAAGCATGAGTGTCCCTTTTTCTACCCTGTTTGCTGACAAATAAAGATAGTTAGGAAATTTTTTTTTTTTTTTTTTCTGGGGGAGGAAAACAAGCATACTAAAAAAAGGTAAAATATGAAGTTTTATATGCCACCTATAGACATTGGTGGGGGTTTTGTTTTTGTTTTTTCCTGTGGGAAACTTAAGCAAGTAAGCAAAAGTTAAAAAAAAACCAACAGAGAACTGACTTAAAATATCTTATATGTAACATGTCCATAACCATTTTGAGCAGGGTGCCTTTCTTTTTTTAGTAAGCACTACATGCCTAGCCAAAACACTTCTGCAGACACAAAATCATTGTATCAAGTTCAGATCATTGATTCCACTTCATAGGTGAGGAAATAGTTATATTCAGATTCAATAACTTCTTTAAAGTCTCTGAAATGCTCTGTATAGGAAGTATAAACCTGAATCTCATCTCTTAGTTACCACTTTCTCTATGAATGAATCCTTCCTCTTTTCTGCATAGATTAAAAGGTTTGTTTCTCCAGAACACTTTTGTCACTGGCATCCCTTAAGAATCAAGAAAACTGGCCGCCAAGATGCCTCTTGTTGAAAACCAGGTGGCATTTAGTCTATTTGATGTGTGTTACTGCTGCTTGCTGAGCAGCAAATCACTTCTAAAGTAGGATTTATCTTTTTCTTGTCACCTGGGACACCCAACAGTGTAATTTGACATCACTGGGAGGGATTTGCTAGTTGTCCTAAGACAATAAACAGTCCTTGTAAGAATGCATTTAGCCTGATGTTCTGTCTTGGGCAGGAAACTTGGGTGCACCACCTGCAAGGCTGCTCCTGGGAAGGAGGCTCCAGGAGAGGGAGCTCTTCTGTTTGTTTTCCCCCTCCTTTTTTGTTTTTCTGGCTCATAAAGAGCAAGTGTCACATTTGCCATTCACGCTGCCATAGGCGCTTAGGAGATGCCAAGGTTGCAGGACAGTCCTGTTGTCTCCTTTTTGGTTTCCATGGTTTGTTGGCTGCTTTTTGCATATACAAGTGCTTAGGGTGAAACTGCAGAGTAACAACTGGGGACAGTAATGGACTAACACAGTAATGCATGTCCTACAGACAGAAAACACCTGGGAGATGAGGCAGATAAATTTATTCCTTACTACTGACTGTAGATAAGCAAAAAGCCTTGGAGCATCCAGCTGGTGCTGGTTTCACTTGTGCCATATGCTGCATGAATTTTACACCAGAAAACTTATCTCACAGAATTTTTAGCATCAAGAGATATGAAGACAGAAGAAGAGGGTGAACACCAGGGGTGGTGCTAAATCACAGGCACACAATATGAGTTTGCAGAACAAAATTGCAGAAAAAGCTGCAACTTTCTATACATATTCTTCATTTTGTCATCCTTAAAGTAGATTCCTCAACATGTGCATTTGAAAAACTTCACCACATGGCACAAGTCGTAATTTCCTCCAGGAGGAAAAATCAACCTCACATCATACAAATGAGTTACAACTTCTGATCTGCTGCTGCTGCAAAATGTTTTGACACTACAGAGCTAAATTTGTATAGCTAAATTTGTATAGCATAGACCAACTCTTTTACAGGCTGGTGATACACTCAGCCAAAGTAGAAATAGAGCAGCACAGTGCTATCTACAGGCACGTCCACATTTAAAAGTATTTCTTTCTGGCCTGAATTGCTCTTTTCTTAAAGTCTTCATCCTATTATACCAGACTATATTGAACAACATGGACAGATAAACAGCCTAAAGCAGCTAAGTTTGATTTCACTGCATTGAGTGCCTGTTTTAATTATTTACACTTGACTAACAATCAGTGTAATTTGTTGAGGCTGTGACTTGAACAGTCTTCTTAAAGACAATGGAATAAACGTATTTGAAAAATAAGTTCTTTCAGTCAGCCACAGGAAACACAGGACAGCTGCAAGAATAAATCATTACCTTTGTACCTTTTTTTTTTTTGTTCAGTTCCTTGTGAAATGGTAGATACGCTGTCTTCAAAGCATTTTTTTTCTTTTTTACTCCTGTTCAATGAAGTCTTAAAATATATTTTTCTTCTTTTTTTGGAACATGAGAATTTTTTTGGATGCCTTCATTCAACATACTGCAAAGAACATTTATCTGACTTGCAAAAATATGCCATTGTATTACTGTGAAAGACAGTTTGTTGTCTTTATAAGAGAAAACTTTGTGCCTAGTTCTCACTTACCTTGCTGTTTTAATCAGAAATTATAAAAAATTGTTTTCTATAACACCTCTCACTGTGCTTTGTGAATGAAGACTGAATTCCCTGGGCCAGATTCAGAGCCATCAAGTTAAACAGAAAACATGCTACTCCGAAATTTTAATTCAGTGTTTTCCTACATTCAACTTACTTCAGCAATCCATAATTAATGTTTCCGTATCATTTTACACAATATCACTAAGTAACTGAAATATGATTTCAGCTGCTTGTGTACCATCAATCCATAAAACCATTAACAAAGTGTATCAAAAGGTTGTGCAGTTTTTTTCTGTCATTATATTCAGGTGCAAGGAGTATATCCTTCCTTTCTTTAAGTCAGTGCAGATCTTCAGAGTCATATGTGCTATCTACCAAATCAACACTATGGTTTGAAAAGGTGAATATCCCTTTTCTTTGACATTACGTGATAATGGGATGTTCTTAAAGCTTCCTCTGACACTTACAGTTTTGTTTCAGGGCACTTGTCCATTGTTAAAATTTAGTAATATAACTGGTGGTTTTAAATGTATTCACAGGTCAGTGAGTTTATCCAAGCTTATCCATTCCTATGTAGAATTGTTTGGTTAAATGTGGTAGAAAATGAAGAAATTACATTCTTACTACACAAGAAGGACTCACGGGGTCAGTGGATCTTGGCTCCTTGCAATGAATTTATGTAGTTCATACCAGAAAGCTCAGGGAACATGTCTAACTTCCATGGGAAACAGAATATGTTCAAACATGGGACTGAAGTGCTGCTTGGCTAGCACAACCAAAATGCTGACATATGTTTATGAACTTATTATTTATTAAATACTTGGACCTGAAAGTCTGTGGTAGAAGTTGCTGAATGAAGTTTTCTCAAGGTATTTTTTCTTCCTTATAAGTCTTACATAACACATTTTGTCAGAGTGAACTCTCTGCTCACTATTTTAGGTACTTTGAGGGATAGACATCATAAACTACTGCATGAATCTAAAACTGGTCCCTGGATTATAAAATGTCCCTCCTAGGAAAGTCTCAAGGGGAGGAAACCTATGAGCTGCCAACTTTCACCTGATCTCAGGCCATGTCTGTGAAGGGACCAGCCCGGGTGGCTGTGGGGAAAGTGGAGATGACAGACAGGCTTGGGGAGGAACACTCTCCTCCTACACCAGTGATGTTCCTGATAGAAATCACCAAGGACAAGTCCCCAGGACAGACTTTCAAAAGCTGGAATGTTGTCTTCCACTCTGTAAATGTTTCTTTCATCATAATTCTACTAGATTAAAAGGACACTTTAAGAGAAATAGCAACTGCATTGTTGGTTTAGTAATGATAACATGGACGAATTAAAGAGCAAAATAATTGCATAATCAGGTTCTAACACTTATGGCACTTACCAGTGCACTAAAGGATCTCAGAGGATATCTTCTCAGGGACTAGACAATCATTTTTATGAGCATAGCAGTTCTAAACCTCAAAATCACTCCTTACAAGTGTAAATGAGATGTAGCTAATGCTGTAATTTTCTCTTTCTCTATTCCTAATACATAAAATCATATTTTATGGTACCCTAGGACCAATTTTAGTAGGCAGCAAAAAACTGGCATGCAAGGAAAGTAGACAGTGAATAACTGGGCCTTCTGCTTTCAGATTGGTCAGAAGAATTCATTTCAAGAATTAAAATGAAATGTGAATGTATTGATTGTAGTCCATATATTGGATTTTTTGAGGAGGAAAACAGAAAATAGGGGCTGAAAAGGGGGACTGAGTGACCTAAAGTCTTTCTCTCCCTTAGAATTATTAGTCTCAAGAAAAATTGAAGGTGTTCTATATACAAAAAAAGTAATATCATAGAATCATAGAATCATAAAATACCAGGTTGGAAGGGACATAAAGGATCATCTGGTCCAACCTTTCTTGGCAAAAGCACGGTCTAGACAAGATGGCCCAGCACCCTGTCCAGCTGAATCTTAAAAGCGTCCAATGTTGGGGAATTCACCACTTCTCTGGAGAGACTATTCCAATGGCTGATTGTTCTCATTGTGAAAAATTTTCCTCTTGTGTCCAATCAGAATCTCCCCAGGAGCAACTTGTACCCATAAGGATGAAAGACTGTATAATCTAGCTCCAATTGGTGGCAGTTAGTATGCCACTGGAAAGGTATAGAAAATTATATCTTATTTATTTATGTATTTTTAAATTTATTTACTGTTGTTATCACTATAGCATTTAGAGCTGTAGTCACTCCTCAGAATCACTTTGTACTAGGTGCTGTAGAGAGATTGTTAACTGTTGGTCTACAGACCAAGAGATAAAAAATACAGAAGGATGAGGTCATACTGGGTTGTCTTAACTCACAGGAAGAGATAATTTATAATATTTCAGGTCCGTGTCACTAAGAAGATGTGCTCTAAATATGTAAATGAAGTTGTCATTTTTTCCAATTTGTAAATGGGAATCTGAGAGAGTTAATGACAGTAAGTTGGGCAGGCAGATTGATCAAGGAATTAAACTCCTCTCTCCTGAGTCCCATTTCAGTTTCACCTACAGAAAGAATTATATTCTACCTGCCTTACATGGAGTTATCTGTGGAGACATGTAGTTACATGAACATGAGTAATACTTTTTGACCTCATACATACAGTGTAACCACCCTTTGCATACATAATGCGTTGCATACACGCACTGAAAAATTCAAGGCACTGAAATCCACATCACATCTACATCATACAAGAAGTCCAGCTCATTCACAGGTGTCAGAGACATGGTTTATGTGAGGCGGGCCAATGGGCTGACACTTGCAGAAACAGTCATTTTTCTGGTGTAACTCATGACCCAGGTTCTCCAGCTGGTAGCTTAGACTGTGATGTTTGCTAATGTAAAGTTCTCAGCTGTGTTATAAATTACGCGTGTAGTTTTGCAATGTGAATTAAAACCAATACAATTTACCCTGTTATCATTTGTTGTATCTTAATTTTCATTTTGCTTTTCAATATATATTAAAAGGATTAGGACTGGAATATGCAATCAGTTTCTCAAGCAACTGTGGCTAAATCAAGAATGCATTATTTTTAATGTATGAAAGGCTTTTTATCATTCTTATAGTTCAGGAACATCACACAAGAGAGACTTTCAGGTGGACAAAATAATTTCTATGAGCTATAAGAATATGATTTCAACAGCAAAGTGACACATAGGTAAGAAGGAATGCAAGTTTCCACTACATGATTTTTGGGTTCCCTTCTCTCAGAATGCTCAGGTTTATTTCTCAAGTTCATGAATATGCATTTAATGTTAATCAAATGCCTAAAGATTTTGCTGCATTACATCATGCAACTAGTAGCTAACATGAGGCACATTTCCTTCCTGCTGCATGGGCAGATGATTTTTTCTTGGTTTGCCAAGGGCAATGCACCCCTTCCAGTCTTGCCATTTTACCCTTTCCAGAAGCTATTCACCTTAGCAAATGCAGAAATTCAGGAAAAGCTTCAAGAAAGTTTGCATTTAATTTTTTTTGTGTTTTATGCTTTACTTATTAAAACAAACATTGCTTACAAATTAGAAAAAATATAACACCAAGGCTAAGAATGTGAAAGTTACCTATTGATTACGGGAGGTCTTCATGGGAAATTTCTTTAAGAATCCTGAAAGCACCAATGTGACATGAAGATTTCATTGTAACTACTATTGCCCATTTTAAGTGAACTCGTATTTCACTCATCATAGAACATTTCTACTGAAAGAAAGCCAGAGATCAGGCAATAAGAAAGTAGTCTAGAGAAAAGATGTGAAAGCAATATAATGGAAAGAACAAAGATAAAATACTTTAAGCAGAAAATGCAAGAATCAGACTAGCAGTGGAAAGTTGATTGCAATGGAAATTAAATTGCTTTTTTGCAGTTTTGGAAATATAATAACTTAGTTGCATTTTTTTTCTGTCATATTTATTTATTGATGTCACAATAATCTATTCAAACTGGTAAGAGCTGAGGACACTCACAACGGGCGGGAGGTATTCATCAAGTGGTGAAGGAGTGCTGCCTGGTAACATCTGGGAGACAGTTTTGTCTGAGGAAGAGATTTGCCTTCTGTTCCCAGCTATAAATCTTCACTCTGGATCTCACTGAGTCTGGGAGATTATTTACCATGACTTTTTCAAAGTTGCTCTCATTTTCAGTTGTCCTGCCTCAAACTGGAGATTTCGAAGTCTCAACACAAGGCTTTTGCTGCCATAACATACCAGGTTAGTTCATCCCACTTCTCCCCCAGTCACAAGAGGAGGGACATGGAACATTTGTTATCACACCTGTCTCTCTCCCCTCTCCTTACTGCTCACTCCCTAAGTGATTTGCAGCATCAGATGTAGAGCTGCTATCCAGCACACAGCATGTGCTAACACATGGGGTGACAGCACCTGGACCCAGTGGATGCTGATCCCAACTAAACAGCAGTTGGTAGCCTTAGCACTCTATGCCAGGTTACCACAGCCAGGAGGTAAAAGGTAATCAATCTCTTTCCAGTACCACAGCGAATGGCACCTCCATGGCCAGTATCAGAACTGGCATTGTGATGGGAGGGCACTAATTTTTACAACAGAGGTTCAGATACTCCAGGTGCAGGGAAAAGGATACAGTTGATTCAAGTCCTGGGAATTCCTCATCTTAGTCACACCTGAGTCTTATAGCACTTATGCCTCAGTGATCTTCCAAAAGGCAAGGACTGTCTTTTAGCACAGAGATTAAGGTGGGAGGAATTACTTCTGCTGTTCTTTTCATAAGATTTCTTTTCCATTTTAAAAGCTCTTTGTCAACAGATATTTTCATTGTGCACTGCTGGAATTTAGAAGGCAAAAGAGAGATACGAACATTAGGAAACAATTTTTCATTGGCATTGGAGATTCTCTATATTGACAGAGAGTTTTCTTACAATTACTTGTAACTTAAGATCCCTTTACTT
This sequence comes from Nipponia nippon, assembly GCF_047370975.1. NCBI lineage: Eukaryota > Metazoa > Chordata > Aves > Pelecaniformes > Threskiornithidae > Nipponia > Nipponia nippon. Next base: position 74,833 of record NW_028262402.1, read on the forward strand.
AGAGGGGTGAATGTTTAAGCAGTTTTTTATTCCACAGTATCTGTCATCTGAACAGCAAATTCTTTTACTTAAATAACACTGCTTTTATTAACATTCAAGTTTTGAAATCCTCTCACAGAACAGGATAAGTTACCTTGATAGCTCACATCATCTATGTACCTACAGTTTTGGCAGACACAAAAAAATGTTGGTTGTTTTGTTTTTTTTTTTAATAGTCCATGGCACTTTTATATTAATTTGAAAAGCTGCTAAAGAAACATCTAACATATTCTCTAATGCTGTATTCAATCTTGTCAAAGTTTTATGTCTTTTCTTTTTGAGGTGGAACTTTCAAGCTTTTATCCAGGAGTACAGTATTAGGTAGTGATTATAGCCTTTTTTGTAAGAAATAACTTAAAAGTTGGTAGGTCTACTTTATAAAAACAGGTAGGCATCATGCAGAACAGTTTCACATAAATGACGGGTCAAGCCAGTTTTGGAAACACTGTTATTCAAATTTAGGTAAATATGTTTGTAATATTTAACCCAAGTTATTTTCAGAGAAAGGCTTTTTTCTAAACCTTTTTACAACAGTGATAGGCATAATCATCCCATTCACTGAAATACAGTTGCCTTCATAATTCCCTTTGACTAGGCCATCCTACACAGAAGAAGTGTGGAGGTGGTTTGGATGAGTATCCATGGCTATTGCTAGCGCAAAGCCTTGGTTAAAATTGAGGGTTTGGTTTGCATTTTGGAGAAAGGCAATCCTTGTCACCTACTGTAGTTAAAAGTATACACCGGAGTGGGTCACAGGGATACAGGGTAGGTGGTCTGATCATAGTTGGTAGCGAAAAGGTCACTTCACCTGTCTCCTCAGCAGTAGGAGAATTGCTTTCTTTTTTTTTTTGTTTTGCTTTTAAGAAAGTACTTTGAGAAGTGTTAAAGGACAAATACCACCACATGTCCGAAGGTGATGTTCACAGCTCAAGCTTACTGGGAGACACAGCAGCGCTTGTGGCAAAGGCTGGTATCAGGTTTCTAACGAAGATCCATAACAAAACAATAGCATTCCATTACTTACGTGTTTAAAGCTATTGTTAAAGGAGACAAAGGTCTCTACTTCTATGCATCATTTGTGTTGCCAAGAAATAGTCAAAGGCAGGACAATGAAGCAAGGTTCAGAGTTTTATTTTGGCAACAGAAAGATTGCTTGTATTGGACAGATTGAGCATGCTGTTGTATTGGAAGGTACTGCTTGTATATGCTCAATATAGTGCGGATGTTGTTGCTGTTGAACACAAGCTGCCTGTAAGACTAGTCTGTTCATTCATTGGCCTCATATCAGTGGTATCACAGCAGCTTCTTATTACCCCTGGGTTTGTAAGTCTGTCTGAATAATGGTTGGGTTAGGGCTACTTCAGAAGCAAATGCTTCACTCCATTTCTACAAAGACCTAAGAATAGATAAGGGTGAGGTCAGAGGTCAGAATTCAAAAAAACAGATCAGAAAGGAGGAATAAAGGCAACATCATGACCCAAATCAGTACATTTGATAGAAATACCTCATTCTGAAATTTGAAGAGATAAAGCATCTTGACCTAGGATAGTTCCACAGGTGGGGTTAAAGTCTTGAATTTAGTAAATCCCGTCAGCCACAATGATGTGGAGCTGTAAAAAGGGCTATTTGACTAATTGGTCATTTTTGGGGTGATTGATTTATTACAGATTCTTGGAGTCACTGGACAGATGTCAGATCAGGAGCAAGGCTTTATTTTCTTGTTGGAACCTATAAGAAAGATAATTGCTGGATTCATGAAGTGCCACAGACCTACTTGCTCCTTTGGTAGCGAAACAGGCCACCCTACGCACAAGAAGTGTGGAGATGGTTTGGATGCGTATCTGTGGCTACTGCTAGTGCAAGGCCTTGGGTAAAATTGAGGATTTAATTTACATCTTAGGTCAGGAGAAGCTGATGAGAAATTGCTGCTTAAGTAATATGGGTTGCCAGAAATGACTACCACATATTGCCACAGACAAAAGGGTATTGTTAATTTCTTTTTTTTTGCTGGAGTCACTCTCTAACAGAGAGAACAGTTTGGGATAAAGGTGGAAAATCAGGGAATCATTCAGCATAGAACAAATCAGTTGATAATGGGTGCAGCACAGAGGCTGAGATTAGGATTACATTTTCATCTGGAAGTCACTGATGGTCTTTCATGAAGAATAAGTGTTAAAACAGCAGTTAGACTACAGTAAAAGTCAGGATAACATGGATCAGCCAGCTTTTAAGTTTTGGTGTTGTTCCCCCCTCCTTTTTTCAGCTTCTATGAAATCTGTTGCAAATTGCTGTTTAGTTTTGGAATAAATTCTCCAATATGAGTGGAAGATTTTCACACATGAAATGATACTGCCAGGTGGGTGAACTGCCTCACAAATATTCAGGCATTTGGTATAAGCTGCATGTATCAATCATATCATAGTTCCTTATATGAAGCCTAAGGAGGGGATTTTTTTTTGCTGTTTTCTGCTCGTGCAGACAGAGTTATGTTTTTCCATTTATGCGTAATTGCCTGAAACAAATTTTCACTCCCCTATGCTCTGACTTTTTAGCTCTTAGTCTGGGGAAAAAAAAAATCTCCAATATTCTCTTAGAAAAAGCTTGCTATTTATTTCACACGAGAAGATAAACTGCTTGTTTGTTTCCGTGACCTTATTCTAGTAGAATGTTACATAGACCTGCATACAATAAATAGACAGAGCCACAGAAATCAATGAAAAAGTTTGCTTCAGGCTCACTTGTCTGTAAACTGCGATATCTGCAGTGGTATTTCAGTAACCCATTTCAGTTCAAATTAATTTTTGTCATACCGAACAGACCTTGCTATTTTTTTTCAGAATATTTCTGTTGTATTAGCAAAGATTCTGAAATTTATGACAGTTCAGAAATGCCTAAAAATTAGTTTATCCCTACTGGTAGAAGTTTTCTTACTGTGCATTCAGGCCTGTGCAATTTGCATTACAGTAAAGGAAGGAGCGAGGTGTTGCTGATTTCTCTCTTCAAATGAATTTCCCATGGCTTGTGTTAACAAGAGTTCACTGCTGATCATTTGCTCAAGGGAATAAAAGCAGATGATCCTTCCCACTCACTGTGCTTGATGTTGGGCTCTTCTTTGTGTCAGAGGACCATGCAGGAATTGAAACAAAGGTTTGCTGTGTCAAATCCTGTTCATGATCTTTCTCTGGAACTGTTGCCATAAATGTGTGAAAGCAGCAGAAGAAACATCTTTTTCTAATGTGTGAATTTTCCAGTTGGTGTAACAAATGAGTGAATTCCAAGCTGATGAAACAGTACTGAACTCTGTAGTTCATTCAAGACCAGACCGAAGTGGTTTGGCCCCTCAGACTTCGCTCGTTACAGATAATTACAGAAGATGGAGAAGGTTTAGTAACAGTAGCAGGGGAAAGAATGGTGCAGAGGTCTACTGTGAGTGCAGAACTGGACGCAGGTGTCTACAGGACCTGTGTGGGGAGACACTTCACCTGCTTTGTCATCTCAAAGAGATGATTCAATAATATGAAAGTTGCTGCTTTACCAGGGTTGTTGGTGTCACACAGCTTGGGTACAGAACATGTGGTATTTCTCACCACAGTGCCCATGTGTGCCTACGGTCATGGGGACAGGAAAAAGCTGTGAAAGCTTCTCTTGGTTTTGGATTTTTATTCAGTGTCTTTTAACCACATTCCTTTTTTCCCTCTGTGTTGAGATCCTACAGCCTCTCAAAGGCTGCTTGCTGAACTAATTCTAAGAAACTGCTTAGAAGTTTGAGCTGTCAGTGATGCCTCTTAATGCATGCCATGGTACTTCTCTTCTTTCAGTTTATGACTTCTTCCAGTTGGTTTTTAGCATCTGTAGATTCATATCCAGTGGTTGCAATAAAATAAAATGATGCTCTGCCGATTCATATTGTGAACTATTACAGTGTTAATGATGAGTAAATAAAGTTATGACCTTACTAAATTCAGAGATGTGGCAAAATGCTTTTATAGAGTAAATTATGTGACTCCAAGCAGTGTTAATTACTATTTTATGTAATTGTACAATGAAAGGGGGATGAGAACAATGGGAAATAGGGCAATGACTTATTTACAAGATTGAATATAAGGACTGTAGCATGAAGAACAAAAGTGAGTAAGTGCTGAACTGTGTTATAAGAACAGACTTTATATTCTCAGACAGAGTAAATCAGGCTCTAGCTATGTGACCTAGTGCAAGTCAGCGTGATCTTGCAGTAACAAATCGTGGCAGATGGGAACATGTATCATGTAAGAGTTACAAATGAAGACTTTTTGGCGTATTTCCATCCTCACAAGATTTTTAATACTCTGATAAAAATACTCAGCCAAATTCTTCTTACTAGTGTGCCTTCCCAGTGGTGAAAACCAGAAAATTAGCATACTCATACTTGAAAACGAAAATCTTAATTCAGCAATGCTTTTAAGGCTGTCTGTAGGCTTAATGGTAATCAAGTTCATCAAAGATCTACATTGCTGTGTTGGATGCTCAGAAATTTCTTTTCCAAATACTCATTTACTCCTTGCATGAAGTTGTGTAAGTTGTGTCTCCTTCAGGTTCATCAGTCTTCAAAGGAACAGGAATTGCTAATTAAGCTAAATTGAACATTCCTGATTCTTTGTATCAATAGCAGTTTCTCTTGTTGCCATTACTGAAACTTGATGGGAAAAATCCCATGACTGGAGTGCAGCTATCCATGGCTACAGGCTGTTCAGAAGGGACATGGAAGGAAGGAGGTGTAGAGGGGTTGCCCTCTACATCAAGAAATGGATAGAGTGTGAACTGTCACTAAAGAATAGCCATGAGCAGGTTGAAAGCCTATGGGTAAGAATTAAACATTGAGGCAACAAAGGGAACCTTGTTGTTGGTGTCTACTACAGGCTGCCCAATCAAGGGGAGCCTGTTGATGAAGCCTTCTTACTCCAGCTGCAGGAGGCATCACACTCACAGGTTTTCATCCTGCTGGGGGACTTCAACCACCCCAACATCTACTGGAAAAGTAGCATGGCGAGCTGTAGGCAATCCAGGAGACTCCTGAAATGCATTGAGGATAACTTCTTAAGCCAGGTAATACACAGCCCTACCAGACAGGATGCGATACTGGACCTGTTGGTCACCAATGCAAGTGATCTAATTGGTGACATCAAGATTGGAGGCAGCCTGGGCTGCAGCGATCATGCATTGGTGGAGTTCGCAGTCCTGAGGGACATCAGTCAGGTGAAGAGTAAAGTCAGGAGCCTAAATTTTAGGAAAGCAAACTTCCAGCTGTTCAAGTAGTTAGTTAATAGGACTCCCTGGGAAACTGCCCTCAGGTACAAGAGAGAAGAACAGAGCTGGCAGATCTTTAAGGATGCTTTCCATAGAGTGCGAGAGCTCCTAATCCCCAGATGTAGAAATCAGGCAAGGAAGGCAAGAGACCGGCATGCCTGAGTCAAGACTAAAGGGGAAGAAGGAAATGCACAGGCAGTGGAAGCATGGACAGGTATCTTGGGAAGAGTATAGGGATGCTGTCTGGTTGTGTAGGAATGGGGTCAGGAAGGCCAAGGTGCAGCTGGAACTGAACTTGGCAAGGACACAAAGAATAGTAAGGGTTTCTACAGGTATGTCAGCCAGAAAAGAAAGGTCAAAGAAAGTGTACCCTGACTGATGAGCAAGACTGGCAAACTGGTAACAATGGACAAGGAGAAGGCTGAGGTATTCAACTTTTTTGATTCAGTCTTCACTGGCAACCTCTCTTCCCACACCTCCCAAGTGGATGGACTGCAAGATAGGGATGGGGGGAGCAAAGTCCCTCCCACCATAAGAGAAGACCAGGTTCATGACTACCTGAACATATATAAGTCTATAGGATCTGACGAGATGCATCCCAGAGTCTTGAGGGAATTGGCTGATGTAGTTGCCAAGACACTCTCCATGATATTTGAAAAGTCACAGCAGGCAGGTGAAGTCCCTGGTGACTGGAAAAAGGGAAACATTGTACCCATTTTTAAAAAGGGTAGAATGGAGGACCCTGGGAACTACCGACCTGTCAGCCTCACCTCTGTGCCTGGGAAGATCACGGAACAGATCCTCCTAGAAGCTATGCTAAGGCACGTGGAGGACAGGGAGGTGATACAAGAAAGCCAGCACAGCTTCACCAAGGGCAAGTCCTGCCTGACCAACCTAGTGGCATTCTACAATGGAGTGACTACCTTAGTGGACAAGGGAAGAGATATGGATGTCATCTATCTGGACTTCTGTAAGACCTTTGACACAGTCCTCCACAACATCCTTGTCTCTAAATTGGAGAGTGATGGATGGACTGCTCAGTGGATGAGGAACTGGTTGGATGGTCGCATCTAGAGGGTAGTGGTCAATAGCTCAATGTCCAGATGGAGACTGGTGACAAGTAGTGTCCCTCAGGGGTCAGTATTTGGACCGGCGCTGTTTAACATCTTTGTCAGCAACATGGCCAGAGGGATTGAGTACATCCTCAGCAAGTTTGCAGATGACACCAAGCTGAGTGGTGCAGCTGACACGCCTGATGGATGGGATGCCATCCAGAGGGACCTGGGCAAGCTGGAGAAGTGGGCCCGTGTGGACCTCATGAAGTTCGACCAGGACAAGTGCAAGGTCCTGCACCTGGGTCTGGGCAACCCTCAATATCAGTACAGGCTGGGGGATGAAAGGATTGAGAGCAGATCTGCGGAGAAGGACTTGGGAGTACTGGTAGATGAAAAGCTGGACATGAGCTGACAAAGTGCTCTCACAGCCCAGAAGGCCAACCATATCCTGGGCTGCATCAAAAGAAGCATGTCCAGCAGGTCGAGGGAGGTGATTCTGCCCCTCTACTCTGCTCTGGTGAGACCCCACCTGCAGTACTGCATCCACCTCTGGAGTCCTCAGCACAAGAAAGACATGGACCTGTTGGAGCAGGTCCAGAGGAGGGGCACAAAAATGATCAGAAGGATGAAACACCTCTCCTATGAGCAGAGGTTGAGATAGTTGGCGTTGTTTAGCCTGGGGAAGAGAAGGCTCCAGGGAGACCTTATTGCAGCCTTTCAACACTTAAAGGGGGCTTATAAGAATAATGTGGACAGACTTTTTAGCAGTGGCAGTAGCAATAGGACAAAGAGTAATGGTTTTAAACTAAAAGATGGTAAATTTGGACTAGATAGAAGGAAGAAAGTTTTTACAATGAGGGTAGTGAAACACTGGAATGGGTTACTCAGAGAGGTGGTAGATGCCCCATCCCTGGAAACAGTCAATGTCAGGTTGGACGGGGCTCTGAGCAACCTGATGTAGTTGAAGATCTCTCTGCTCATTGCAGGGGTGTTGGACCAGATGACCTTTAAAGGTCCCTTCCAACCCAAACTATTCTATGATTCTATGAATTTTGTGGTGACTAGTAGTGTGTAGGGCTTTTTGTGTGTGTGTATACACATATATATTTGGTTTTACTAATAGTAATTTGTAGTAATTTGTAATAAGGAAATTCTCAAAAATCCTACCTCTATGCCCTCCTGTATTGCAGAGTCCTGAGAACCCCACAGCCACGATTTTTACACACGCACACTCCAAATTCAAAGGATAAAATCGGATAAAATCGTGTTGCTTCTATAGTGTTCCCCTGAACATCATGTCAATCTCTCCATAATCTAAAACAAGATTAGTGAGTTTGGGGAACAGTCCCCCAGTCTCTACCAAGTGTTATACTGTAGTCTTGTCTCCGTGTTCCTCAGAGCTAATGATGAAGTCAACAGTCTTCAAAACTGAAGATTCCTCAAAATTCAGAAATGAAAATAAATTAATAGAACATAAAGTCTTGGAGCTACCAGCTGACTGCAGCCAGGTGGTTTTTTTAGTTATTCTCCTCCTGAGGGAGAATAAACTGATCAGACTTAATTTTCTATCCTTTGGATGGTTAGGCTGGGATCAACAAAGTATGAATGGATTTTCTGCATTTCTTGTACTGCCCAGTGTAATAAAAGAAATGGAAAGACAGAGATGTTTTTTCTTCATTTAATTTTCCTTTTTCCCCCCTTTCTTTAAGAGGAGGAAGGATAGCTAAATTATTAATTGGATATCTCATTACCTAGATTCTTCATGTAGCTCTGAGTTAATTTTATGTGAGAGATTTCTCAGTGAATGTTTTCCTACCTGAATCATGAAAAGTAATGATGTGCTCCTTATCCTCACATGCTACACTCTCTAATCTCCCTTTTCTCTTGTTTATTTTTTGCAATAACTTTCATCTTTACATATTTTATAGAGGAATATTTTGGATGGAATTTTCATTTCATTTGGATATTTTGATGTTTTTGCCCAAAGTTAAAATACAGCCATATATATATATATGTACATACATATATAAATATATATGCATATACGTTGATGTATATAGTATGTTTCTATATTAAAACAATAAAAAAGAATAAAATGTTCTTTGCCCATTTCTTAAAATTGTACAAAAGTTTTGGCATGACACTTTGCAAGAAAAAACAAACTTTAAAAAAGTGTACCAAATATAAACATCCAAAAACTTTCCAGAAACACTCATGAAATTGGAAATGGGTTTAAACTGGAAATTCACAACTTTCAGATCACAAAAGTGCTTCCTGTTGTGGAATATCAAGATTGCAGCACTCCTGGCTCACTCAAGACTGTTCAGAAATAGGAATTTCAGAAAAAAATAAATAAATCACATTTTAACTTCTCCCTATTCCAGCATCTGACAGCACTCTCAAACTTTTCTACATATCTATCCCTTTTAAGATATTTCCCTGTTTTGCCTGTTTCACATTATGATATCCCTTGATAATAACAGTGGCAAGTAATTTCTTTTCCCAGTCTCTCTAGGCATTCTCAGTTAACTGTTCCTTTCTTTTCATGATTAATGTAAATATATGTTCCTGTATTTGCTTATTTTAAGTTCCTCAAAATCCAGTGGCAGCTATTCATAAATCATATTATTTGACAAGAGATTATTTTGTAAGCACCTTTTCAGACTCTTGAAAACTTTCAGCTGCTTCTAAGACTATGATGCAACGATCTCTGAGTTTGGAGATGGAACAATGAGCTTGAACAACACCTCCCATTAGTACACCCTGTTGGATATAAGGAGCGCTTTTCATCATATGGACTGTCTAAAGTAAAGGAAGATCAAATCCAGAGACAAGGAAAGACTGGTGAGGCCGTAACTCAAAATATGTGTGACTAATAGCATCCTCATTTGTCTTTGTTCCAAATCTGTTTAGGTAAACTAATGTCAGTGGGAAATATACTACCTTTTCTTAACTTTTGAAGTTTGATTTGTTGGACTAAGGAGGAAAAAAGAAAAAGAAATACTGCTAAGTAGGAGCAGAAATATCATGTCTTGTGTGCTGGTTTTGGCTGGGAGAGAGTTAATTTTCTTCATACTAGCTAGTGTGGCACTATGTTTTAGATTTGTGCTGAAAACACTGTTGATAATACAGGGATGGTTTTGTTATTGCTGAGCAGTGCTTACAGAGGCAAGGCCTTTTCTACTTCTCACCCCATCCCACCAGTGAGTAGGCTGGAGGTACACAAGAAGGTGGGAGGGTACACAGCTGGGACGTCTGACCCCAACTGACCAAAGGGCTATTCCATTCCATATGGCATCATGCTCAGCATATAAAGCTGAGGGAAGAAGAAGGAAGGGGGGACACTTGGAGTTATGGCATTTGTCTTCCCAAGTAACCATTAATGCATGATGGAGCCCTGCTTTCCTGGATGTGACTGAACAGCTGCCTGCCAATGGGAAGTAGTGAATGAATTCCTTGTTTTGCTTTGCTTGTGCACACAGCTTTAGCTTTAGCTGTTTAGCTGTCTTCATCTTAACCCCCAAGTTTTCTCACGTTTACTCTTCCAATTCTCTTTCCCATCCCACTGTGGGGGAGTGAGTGAGCAGCTGTGTGTGTTTAACTGCCTGCCAGGTTAAACCACGACACCTTGTTATAAGTCCAACCATTTAATTCTGTACTAATCCCACATGTGTGTTCAAGTGAATGATTGTGTATTTTGATCCAATTCAACTCTTGTTGAATCTAGTGAAGGGTGTCCATTCGCTTCTATAATTCTTACCTAGTGTTATCATTAATCCTTCCTTTTCTGATGTGGGAGATGTCCATGCAGTTTCCAGAGGTTTTGACACCATTCGTTATTAACAAGTAGAAGACCTTAGAAAGTAGTATAAAAAATAACCGTTACATAGTACATAACTTTGAACTGAAACTGGTTATTGCAGCTGGTAGCAGTGCTTTTCAATTTAACTTTCACAGATGGGCACAAAAGAAAAGAATCTGTTTATAGTATTCATAGTGCCAAAAAAGGGCTATGGATCAGTAAGCAGACTGCAAAGTCTGTTACTTCAAGCCTTGCAGACTTAAAAATGCCTTTATAGTTACCAGTGATATCTAAGAAATGAACTAGATATCTCACAAAATATTATAAATAATTTTCTTGTTCAAAGGAAGAGAGTCTTGACATGAGCAAGATATATGTCTAGTCTGTAGTTTAGTTCCTGGCATTCGATCATCAAGAGATCAGCTTTACAAAAATACCTAATAGGATAATTAATTATAGCTGCCTATGTAACTTCTGCTTTGTGACTGGCCTGCAGGTAAATGCTCCCCATCCTACACAGCCCCTGTGTAGTATTGCACGTGCTCACTTCTGGATGGAGTGAGAACATGGCCTTGTCACCCAGAAGGACTGTTTGGCTTATTGTAATAAATCATTACAATATAGGCTGTATTTGATAGCCCACATATCAAGCCCAGATTTGAAATCCAGTGAAGCTACTGAAGACCTTTGATTTGTCTCAATAGGCTTTAGATCACAGCGAATATAGTTCACACCCATGCACTCACTGCCTCCAATGAGTCCGTATACAAGGAAAAGGAAGCCAAAACTAAACAATGCTTCAGTTTCTCATCATTGTCTTTAAGTACCCATTTCTAATTTGCAAAACAAGATGTTGGTTTATATGTTGTCCATTAGCTCCTGTTGAAGAATCAGCTGTTATTGCTAGCCTTTAAATTAGGAAAATAGATGATAATGCTTTCCTCAGTGTCTTTAAACATCACAGTCAGTTGTATCAGAGCTCACAAATTCATTGAAATTCATGTCCTAAGATATGACCCTTCTAATAAACCTGTTTGAATGGATATAGGAGGGAAGGAAGAGTGTCATATGTTTGTGTTGGACAGAGAATTTTATATTTGCAATAATTGCTTGTAAAAATCAATCTTGTTTATAAAAAACAATTTGCTGTTGATTATTATGTTTTTGAAGTTTGTAATAACAATTTAGTTGCAAGGTGCTACAATATAACACAAACCTTTGAAAGTGGTTTCTGATGTTTATTTAAAAGGAAAAAATAAAACAATTAATTGAAGCTTCAGGCACATCCTATCTAAGGAAGAACTCGGGCTGAGTCCAGGGAGCTCACTCAAAGCGGAGCAGCTCTGTAAAGTTCAGAGGGGCAACTGCATGAGAAACAGACGCTATGGACACTTTTGTTCCAGGGGAAATTGTTTGGACATGGTTATCTAGATGAGTTCAATTCCTCATCTATGGCACAATCTATGTGCATCCTCAGCAAGCCCAATTCTTCAGGCAAGTTCAGGCAGCCTGTTCTCATAGTTTTCATGAGAGCCATGGTCTCTGTTTACCTTCCCTGGTAGACAGGTATGAAAAGGCTCACTTACCTGTATAAATGTCAGGCTTAAGCTCCAAAATGTCTCCAGTCTTGCTTGTGCCATTAAAAAAAAGTAAATTTAATATTGTTTCTGGGATTTCACAATAGGAGACTGTAACAGCAATGCAAAACTCATTGTGAAGTCTAGCCTATGTTGCAGAAAAATGCAAACAAACTGAAAGACAGAAAAAAGGGTTTATTTCAAGGATCACTGAAGTGTTCAAGTAACCTAGAGGTACTTTTAATTTTTTCTAAACTTGGTACTGCTTGTACTTTATGTGACAACCAGTCTTTCCTCACAAAGAGCTGGATTTCATAAAGTTCCTGCTTCTGAAATTAATCTGCTGCATGTGCCTTGCTGGAGCTCTGATGAACTGTCACTTCCATATTCCATTTCTCTTTCCACTATGAAAGTCACAGAAGTTAGTTGTACTAGTTTGCTGATGACTAGCTTTCCTTTTATTCCCTGGATTTCCAGAGTATGAAAAAAGGGAAAATTTGTAACTGCAAATTATTATACTTCCGTACTAGTAACTAGTAGGTACTTAAGAATACCTCAGTAGAGAGTAGGTAATATGTAGGATGAGGCACCTTGAGTTAGTAGAATACATTGCCCTATTTAATGAACTTACTGTGGCCAGCTAAAGAGCAATTTTAAGTCACTGACTGACTCTAAGCAAAAAAAAAGAAAGGAAAAAATTGTCTTAATGGGGATGTAACATCTATTTCTTTTTCTGTGTATTAATTGGAGACTGATGTTAATACCAATATTTCTCAGTAAGAGCTCTTTGGTATTTTTCACTTCTGGAAAGCAGCAGGCTACAGGTGGTGTGTCCAATTTCACATCCCTTTGGACAGTAACGTGGCAGCAAAATCATTAATATGACTCATTTGGTATTAATCAGAGCAGAAAAAAAACAAAAACAAACAAAAAAACCCCAAACAAACAAACAAACAAACCCCAACAAAAACCCCAAACAAGTGGATCTCCATGGAGATTTTTAGGATTGTCCCAGTAAAATCCTCAATACTGTCATGTTAAGGCACCAATGTCATCCATTTTAAGTAGAGCACACACAGTCTTGAAGTGGATAATATTGTTCTGAGTCTTCGATGTGGAAACTTAAAGTAAGTGGGTAATTTCGTTCTGCTAATGCTGCAATGTGGTACAACTGAGATTATTCAGTTCTCACTTCAGCACACCAGTGCTTGACTGTCACTCTCAGATTGTCTTAATATCATTCTGTCATTATAAATAAGACTTTGGTCCTTGAATTTTGAGTCCTGGGTGGATTCTCAGCTGCCATACAATTAGCTCTGCTTACTAGGTTCAGTGGAAACACACCACTACAGCTACCGAGGGTCTGATCCAAAGTGTGTTGTAAAGAAAGGTTAATGTCAGCTTGATGTCAGACTGCCACCTCAAACCCTTAAACCCTGACACTACTTCTAGCCATTTGTTACTAGTCACACAACATGACTGACATGAGGAGTTGAGATGAAAGGGGGAGAAGTGAAAGATTGGTACTGAGCATCTTGCTGAGAATGCTGATTTATGAAAATATGTAAAAATAACTGATTTATCTTAATTGTTCTTCCTGTTTTCACTGCAGAATTTAAATAATGATCATTTATACAGTGCATCAAGTACAGGCTTTAGAACTGCCAAGTGTGGCAGACTGATATGCAGGATACCAAAGGTGAGACTATTGGTCATGCAAACCACCCAGAAATGGCTGCACGCTGTCTCTGTCTCAGGTGATATTCATACAGGTAAAACTCAGACATTATGCAAAAAGACAGCATGCAAGTCTTCCCAAGACTTCCAGACAAGACTGAGCAAAAAGGATCAATGACGTGAGGATCAAAGCTGGGCACGCTCAAGTCCTCCAGGCCTGAGGAAGCCGTCCAGCATGGTCACATCTAGAAATGAGTCTCAGTGGAGGCTGTCAGGACATTAAGTGGAAGGAGTGGTCAGGGTGTTCACAATAAACAAAAGGATTTTTTTTTTTCGCACAATATGTAGTAACACAGTAAAATGACTTGCTGCTGGCTGTTATGCAGGTTGGATGCTCATATGGTTGTATGTGTTAAAAACAGAGCCAGACAGGTTTATGGAAGAAAAATCCATTGAGGGCTGTGAAGTACACAAGCCATAATTCAAAGGAGACTGCAAGCTTATTCTGCACAATTACAATTACACTGCTTCTCCCTCTCTCACGCTGTCCTTAGGCACTCAGTGCGGGCACGGCTGGAGAGAAGATAGTTGGCTAGACGGTGCTTTGGTCTATCATAGTTCCGATATTTTTGTGTCAGTGAAACAAGTCTAAACAAGTTCTTGCACTGATACAGGTACAGATGTTCCTCACTGTCTCCCAATTTCTAAATGTCATTTAGGATTTAGACATCTGAACTTTACGCCATTCTGGTTTGCTCAACACTGATGAGTTTTTACAGCCCATCAAGCACCATAGGTGCTACCAAAAAATATCTGCTTCAAAATGTTCATTTATCATGTGTAAAAACAGTTACCAACAAAACATTTCATAGGAGAAATGGAAGTTTGTTATAAAGCAGAATTCATTACGTCCACAACTATCTCAAATGCATTCTTGCAATTGGGACTTCATTGTTTTTTCCGCCTGGAGCTTTTTGAGGCCACACAAATTTCTAGAGCGTGAACTAGAAAATACAGATTAAAAGATTATGATAAATACCTACTTCTATAATCTTCTCAGCATCATATGATAGAGGAGAACCACCATGAAAAAAAATAATAACAAAGGTTCATCCGCTAAGCTGTCAGGCTGAAACTTCAGCTACCCTAAGAGAATAGGTTTGGGTGTTCGTTCACAATGATGAAGAAACCTCTAAGTATATGCTAATGTTTCATCATTGAAAATAACTGAAAATGTAATCACAACATTTTGAAATACCTTCCAACATTAATGGGAAATTAATGGATTTACAGCACTCTGAAATTACATTTCAAGCACAAAAGCTGCCACTTACTCAAACTAAATTCCAAGGTACCAAATGTCAATTTTGTCCAGTTGGAAAATGCTATTAGAGGAAAATGAGTGATTTTCAGTGACCTTAAAGACAAGTATGTATTTCATATTCTTAAAGACAGAAGTAAAGTTTTTGCAATAAAATTGCAAATAAAATATTAACTTTATGATGCAGTTCCTTTAGGTTAAACTTAATTAGTTATAGAGACTGTACTACAATAGCAGTCTCATTAGAGGTGTGAAGGAACACATACAATAAGGAGTGAAAAGTCTGTGAGTACATCTGCAGTTTATGTGCTAGAATATAAATCCATTTGACTGATAATGTTAATGCTATGTAGGCGTATACAGGTGAGAATTTAGCTATATGGAACTAAATATTTAAGATAAAATGTCTTGTTTGATAATATAATTAAGTATTTACTAAAGAGATACAGAGACATAACTTTCCAAAAACTGGAGTGACGTTTAGATAAAGAAACACAGCTATCTTTGATAGAAATTCTCTGAACAAAAGTCTGCCAGAAACAACTTAAGAATTTTTAATAAAAAACTCAGCTTCCAGTCATAGCAGAAGCATTACAGGAATATTGATGTGACTGTTACTGAATTTTGTCTATGTAAATTCAGATGCACTACTGTATATCCAAATATACAGGTTTAATACATTTTAAAAAGTTAGAGAAAGAATAAAGATGATTTTTTCTAAACAATAACAATTTTTTTTTAGAATTTTAGAAAAGTTATATTTGGACTATTCCTAGTCTGAATAATGTAGACTACTAAAAAAATAAATTATTATTTTAATTATTCAAATTAAATTAAACAAAGTTCCCTGACAGACTATGAGGTTTAAAGTATATTTGATGTCTTACATGACACGTGTAGCCTGATACTATCAGACTTAAAAGTGAGAGAATGAAATGGATGATTTTCAGCCGTGTCTGCGATAATGGTTGTGAAGACTGTTTATCCCATGTAACTACTGCCTGTCCATGGGCCTGGCTTACAACACATGGATCCATGATAAACAAAAATGTGTGTAACTTGAACAGGTCAAATCTGGTGTCTGAAAGATGGTAGCATATTTTTTTGTTTCTTTTTCTTCCTCCTGACCTGCAGCTGGAATAAATATTTTATTTCAAAATCTGTGGCAGCAGTATAACAGGTTCATCTCCAGATGCTTGATCAAAAGCCTCTTTCCCATTGTTATTGATGTTGATCTGACAGACTTTAAGGAGGATTTCAGGATTTCCTTAATCACATCCAGCTGCTCTTTCACCACAGGCAAGCTGGGTTTAACAGCATGGTTGGGGATCTTGGAGTTTTCTCTCTAGTCTATAAAACCAGACCAGCACAGACAGACCTTGCCAGGGGAGATTTCTTGTTAGGGCTCAGCATTGCTTGGCATTTGTTATGCCATTATGCTAGTGGATATGGTGTTTCCAGTACCTAAACAGAGCTGTTATCAGCTCCAGCAGATGGTGGTCTTCATGGTCCAGGGTCCAAGGCTTGAAGACATGAATGAGAGCTGGGATCCCAGGAGACAGTGGCACAGCAAAACTCAGTGAGGTCTTGGTTTCCTCATTTACCCCACACCTGACTGTTGCAGACAGCCATGGGAAAAATATAGAAGGAGATTTCATCATTAACTAGACCTTAATTAGCCACTTTGATACTAATTCCCTCAATGGCAAGGGCTGAAAGCCTAATAGGCTGACTGGGAACAGGTTAAAAACAATTTCTCACCTCTGGCCACTGAAAGAAAGACCACAGCTGTTGGATGCTCCTGTAGAGATATTTTGGAGCTCTTTTACTGGACGCACAATAATTTCCCAACCATCAGTAGAAGCAAAACAAAGAACAAAGGAAGCCCACAGGTGATGGTTTCAGTTTGGATCTCAATTTCCTCAGGCAGATATCACGATGTTAATGGACTACCCGCTTTTTTTCTTTAGTCTTCTAGGGCCAAGGCCAGCATTGCTGTGAACAGAGAAAGTGGAAGTCAACAGCCTCAGTGACTCCATTTCTAACATTTAATTCCTCAGCCACAGATCCAAATCCTATTACTTGACTTTCCACGCCCTCATGAAAGACGAGGATGAGGCTGCAGAGCTAACTGGACAGGTCAGCTTGCAGAGGATCAGACCTACTTGGCTGACAGCAGTGTCAAATTTGTCCATCCAGTAGTTAAAGTTACAGAAGGGTAGTGCTATTACTCACATTTTTACTGGATTTACTTATCTGTGAATATCATGCAATTGGCTTTGCAATTAAGCCACAGCTAATTCTCAGACATCACTTTGCCTGTGAGGGGAACACTTAGGGAAAGATGCGTAAAGCAGTGCTAATCATAGCTACAAGAAAGATACTCAGGGGTTTTCATAAAAGACATGCTTGCTTTTTTGTTCTTGAAGCACTTTTCCTTTTTTCTCAAACTTGAAAGAAGGGCAAGAAATGGTAATTCTCTCCTGGACTTCAGCATTTCGGTAGACATTCTGCTACTCCCAGAGCCTGTATATCCTTGGAGTTGTTTCAGAGATTTCCTAACTTCCTGATGACAGGAAAAAAGCATTAGTTTTCTGTCATGTCTCACAGATGACACATCTCAAACAGTGGCTGAGCATATCTAGAAAAAAAAAAAAAGAAAAAAAGAAAAGGAAAGAGAAGCATTGTCTAACTGCTAAAGACCTGCTTCCTTTGTGGCAGAGGAGTGCTCCCATCAAATCAAGGAGGGAGAGGAGGCTGGTCCCATGACACTGAGACAATGCACAGGTGTGATGCTGTGATAACAGAGGTATGGATCGTATTAGCCCTAACTTTGCATCCAGCACCATTTATGTCCCGAAAGGGTAACTGAGGTAGTCAACGCAAGACTTGTTTTGATTTAGGATTATTAATTTCCTTTTGTTTGCTAGATCACTAGGAAGGTAAATATGACTGGCTAAAGTGAATGTGTTTAATTTCTTGATTATTTGAATCCATTGGTGACTGTGCTAAAAAGGCTGATTTCAAATTCTTAGGAGGCAATCGAGTTACCTCCTGTACCTGACCAATGCTACTCTGTGCTGCTACTGTCAACCATGCTGCTGAGAGGTCATCTGTCATTATCTGTCTACCCTTTGGGGTACACAGGCAGTCTGTGGCAGCCTATCAGCCTTGAACGAGCCAGGTAATACTTGAGTTATTTTGCCTACTTCTTTTACAGACATGAGAGGACATGCTGTTTCTAAATTAGACTCATTCATTTGCTACGAAACACTGCTGGACCAAGACCTCTGCTTCATTCTTTGCTGACACTTATATTACCTGCTGAATAGTTGAGCGCGTATGAGACACAAGGAAGAGGTCATGCCAGTCATGAAACAGCAAACTCAGAGGCACCAATTAACTCCTAAAAATTGTATTTTTGGATTTCTTCTTCAAACCCTGTGGGTCAAAAACACTTCTAATTTTAACAGCTGTAATAATTTTCAACTCCGAAATGCAAAGAGTGGAAATGCAAAAAGGATCAACAATTAATATCAGTTTGTATAACTTTGCTGCTTAAAAAAAAATGTATTTTCTGTCTGAGAAAAGTCCAAAGAAGCTTGTAACTGCAGGGACTGACAGGCTGGTAAAAAAACAAGAGATCAAGACTAAAAGAAGTTGTTGGTGAATTTGAAAATATTCTTTTTGAAAGTGTTTGAGGTAGTATAATCAAGTATAGGGCCAACAAGGACACAAATCACAATGGCTGTTACACCGTATTGAGTTGAAATGTGAACTCCTGAGATGCTTCACAATGACAAAAGTTAAGCAAGGTTCATTCATGGCTGTCAGCTAGGCAAAGGAATACACATTACTAGCTGCAAGCCCTATGGAGGTTGAGTGCAGGAAGATCACGGAAGTCACCAGCTGCTTTGAAACTACTGAGCGAGTCTTAATTAGGGATGCAAATTCTAGGCACTTCTTCTTTCCAAGTTGGAGCCCATATATGCAGACAACAATGTGTGGATTAGGACAGTTTCCATATTGACATGTGGTTGAAAGACCTGATATTGATTTATCAGGATATACTGTATTACATAGTGTTTTTCAAGCTCCATAGAAACCCTTTCTTTCCTTCTAATTTTAGCTCCATACCACATCTAGCCTTCCACAGTAAGGCTGTAGCAACCAGTGGGAACTGAAATAAAGGAGCATGAACATTCAAAGTAAGGTACTGGAACATCACTGTATTTGTTTAGGTTGTGATACAAGTAGCAGTTACAGTCTTTCTACAAACTGTTTTGTACTGAGTAGTCAAGTTAGGCTGAAAAACTCCGAAAAATAAGATGTGATAAACAAGAAGGAATTGGGGTATTTTTGATGGGGCTTCACAACTGTATCTTCATTTTAAAACTTGTACTATTTCATCCTCTGCTTTTCAGTGAAGAAACGCCCTACAATGGCTTTCCGCTGTTCACAGGAACTAAACTGTGTGTGACCCAGCAATGCTGAACTGATTCTGCTGCACCAGAGTGTCTTACAATGGAGAATGAGGTAGTGATGTTGAAAATAGGCTTTGGCAAAATTGAAAATAAACAAATCAAAATTTCTTGATCTCAATAATGCACTGCTGCCAGAATTCCACTTACTTAATGGGCTTATTTTTGGACTGTTTTCTCAGGCACAGTTAACAGCATGAGCAGATCTGTGATATTTGTAATAACATCTCATAATCCAATTTATTATATGTTTAGATTATATGAGCGCAGTCCTGGTCTTCTGAGTGGTATTTACAAGTCTTTGGAGTTGCTTTTGGGGTATCTGAATTTCTGATTTTGCTTTGATTTTTAACTAAATAAAAAAAAAACAGCCTAAACAAATAATTTATTTGTTTAAATGCATCTATGAAGGAGAATTTAGTATAAGTTAACCAGGAGAAGACTGGCGATGGCTGTGATGAGTAGGGTATTCAGTGGAAAAAAGAACAACGAGGAAATTCTGTTAGAACTGTAACTTCACGGTTCCGTGTGCATTGAATTTATAGTGATATGAGCCAAACAAAACAATAACAGAGATGCCACCAGGATTTAGAAAGTATCTACTTGCACTCTTCCAAATTACTTACACTTGCTGCTAAACATGTATACACGTTATGCCCCTGTACAGTGAATCTTGGCATGGATATAAATCTTGACACCTAGAAGATATTTTGCGCTCACTTTCTTAGTTACCCTTTAAGAACAAGAAGGATCTGCTAGACCTTTGAGTTGCTCAGTCTTGCTCAAGAAATAAGGAGCAATTATGGGGTTTTTGTATGCAAATCCAGGGTTTTTTGGAAAAGCAGGACTAATTATTTACTTGGAAATTCTCTCAGGAAAAACTTCTGATCTTCCACCATCTGCAGTCTTGTCACGGCAGTCAGTGGTCAGGGATCACATGAGTCACTCTGGCTCCTCTGTAAAGACTGGAAGAATACCCAGGGTAGCATGGGGTATGTATAAAACAGCACTTGTTGCTGTGCTTCAAAAGATGACATAACAGTCTTATGAATGGTGCAGATCATTAGGAAGTGGGCCATGAACAGTCACATAGAGAAAATGAAGCAATTATAGAGTTAATAAAGGCAAACCCATTTAGGCACTAAGTTATCATTAATCTAGTCTTATTCTCTCAGAATGCTGATTAATGTCTTTTTGATCAAAGAACATGGAAGTAATATAGGAACATAGATCCTGCCAAGATGCCCATGAGCATATGGGCAGATGAGCAAACCACTAATAATTTCAGAAAGTGACAATTGCAGATGGTTTCATAGGCACATCTTGAACAATCATAATGCATAAGCTCTGACTACATCAGACAGATTGGGCAGCCAAGCCACATGAGCTGGAGGAGGCTTTATAGCAAATGTGACATTCGGGTATGACTCAAAGCAAGAATCACTTTAATGTTTGTGCATCATAACTGGAAGTGATTAGATGTTGCATTTATAGACATTTCTTTCTCTGGTTTTGTAAAGAAGGTGGTTTGGTGGCTGAGCACCTCATGTGGTCTTGCAGCCAGAAAGAT
Source organism: Nipponia nippon (assembly GCF_047370975.1). Lineage (NCBI taxonomy): Eukaryota > Metazoa > Chordata > Aves > Pelecaniformes > Threskiornithidae > Nipponia > Nipponia nippon. The sequence continues at coordinate 95,638 of NW_028262402.1, forward strand.
TAGTCTTAGTTCAGAACTCCTCAATCTCACTGCTGCAGAAGTCAGTAATGCATAAGCCATGGATGTAGACTGAACAATGAAAAACTAAGAATAGGTCTATAAGAAGACCATGCTACTATTACAGCAGCTTGGGAAAAAAATGTTAATTTAATATGGTTTATTTATAATAAAAAAAAAAGGATAGAGCCTGACTTTGGGCAGGATAGGAACTACCCTACTCAGTGTACACACATTTGGAAACACAGTGTCTCCCATTCTGAATTCGAGTTTTCACTTACACTGTAACGTAAACAAGCAATGTTGTTATAGTACCAAAGAATAATGTGTACAAAATGTTGAGATTTCCCAAAAGAAATTGTTCAAAACACTTGGAATGCAATTTAATTTCTTCTCTCAAATGACACTAATATTTGCTAAGGCCACTGAGTTTATGTCTTTACTTCTACACTAACCATGCCTGGGGAAGTTTCTGGAGGCTATCTGGCATTGAACAGATCGTGTCTATGCTAGTAAACCTGCTTAACCCCCAAAAGAGGGTAACCATATACAAACCAGTTTGTGCAAATGGTCTCTTGAGAGCATTCGTGCTTGAAAAATTTCTAGGAATTATTTTAAAGACTGCTAGTTGTCATGGGACAAAATGATACCAGAGAAGACTTTATGGATATACACAGTTGTGTTTCAGTACCTTGCAAGCTTCTCTGGGTTATTCTCCCAGTCTCGAGATAACCTTATCATACAATGGCACTGTTGTCTGTGTTACATTATGGTGAAATAAATGAAGAGAGATTGAGGAACAGAAAAGAGGCTGAAGAAGACAATTAAATTACAGAATTAGTATCATGTATTTTTTGAGAGAGGTTTGTGTTTTCCTTCTCCTGAATTGAGTTCTACTACCCTGGGAAGAAAGCTGAGATGTATGTGAACATTTCAGGTCCAGGTGTCTGAAGACTCATGCATTAATAGCAGGTTTTCCAGAGTTATAGAAATGTTGGAAATCAGATATTTGGAGCTCAGATTTAACGGGCATCCAACTGTATGCCCTGGGTGCCTTTTGATAATCATCATCAAAATATTTCAAGATATTGTCCAGAATCACTATTTAGATTACTGAACTTTTAATTTATAAAGGAAGAGAATAAATAGGAGACAGAGGGAGAAACCTAACCCTAGTCCTAAATACTAGCATAACTGTAAAGATAAGCCTTGCCCTAAATCCAAACCTGAACCTTGACAGTAATTATAACCATAACCCTAAACTCCAGCCCTAATCCTAACACTAACTGAAAACTGTAACTCCAACCCAAACCATAAAACCTAGCCCCAAACCCATAAACCTAATGCTAGATCTTATCTCTAAACCTTTAGCCTAACCATAATCCTAGCCCTAAACATAACCCTTACCCTTATTCTAAACTCTAACCATAAACCCTAAACCTAAGCCTGACCTTAATCCTAAAACCTAGGCTTAAGCCTAAATCTGAACGCTTACCCTAAGCACAAAAAATAAACCCTAACCCTAACCTTAAGTCCTAGCCCTATCTTCACCTCTCTATAAAAACTTGGTTTTTTTACAAAGGATTATCAGGTTTTTTTTTCACCAGTTCAGTTACAGCAGTTCCTCCTGTTTAATGGAAAGATGTTTTGTCTTGAACATTGTAAACTATGCAGGCTACTACAACTTACTGATAATTAATATTGACTTCAAATATCAGATTTTCTAATATTTTAACTGTATAACTTCCCACAAAGAACGTTGCAGGTGCTGAATAATAACCCAGAGGAGGTGAGTCCACACTGAATATATTTTACCAAAGTGTCAGGTACAACATTAGGGTACTAAGCAGACTTCATGATTGTCACACAAGCATGCAAGTAGTTTTACAGCAGAGATAACATTAAATGATGTCATTTCATCCACAAAGCTTGAAAATATTTTTTTAAAGTCAGTGTAATATCTTGAGCTCAAACTAAGCTTTAAGTGTTTCTCACAGAGCAATAAATCTGTCTGCTGGAAAAAGCAACGGCTAAACCCCCAATCCTGTCACATACGTGCATAACGTCATTCGCTACAAAATTTCTACTATGGTTTCAGGGACTGTGGAAATGTAAAATTAGGGGTTTTCTGTGAAATGTTCTCAGTGGATGCCATGGCAAAATGCGATTAACCTTATCACATCAAAGTTTTGAAACCTGCAGCCAACTAACAGGGCTAGCTTCCTTTAAGACCTGACTATGCTCCACACAATGGTTAGGACAATCTTGTAAGAAACTTTCAGCGCTGTCCTCATGTACTCTAGACTAAGCACAATCTTGTTCAAATAAAATTACAGACGTGATGTAGAAGTTGGCGATTACTGCATACGTTCTTTGGTCATTAGCACACATCAGCCTAGATGATCTCATTAACAAATCCTTCAATATTTTATGGTGTTCAGCTTAATCGTTAAAACAGACTGTAAGAACAGAACAGCATGTGCTATTCAGTATCTATCTGAGAACTCAAAGCAAAGGATAAGGCCATTTCAGTCTCTTAACCACCTAAAATTTCTAAATTGTATTTTTTTTTAACTATTGGGTGTGAACACAGTATAGGCATAAACATTGATGTAAATGGCATGAATATTTGTTGAAAAAGCTTAAGAAGTAGTCACACGTATGTAAGAAAAGACAAAAGTGCAGCTGTTGCTCATTAACCAGTGAAAGAGACTGATGAACATCAAGCCCAGCATTTTCTCTTGTCTGGTGAGGCTTGATATTTTGTGGACTGAAACCCTTATGGTTTTGTTGACAGAAGAGAAGATGTCTATTTTAGAAAGCAGTAACATGCATGATGAAAATTAAAGCAAGAGGTTTCTTTACTTTCCCAGTTGCATCTTTTAAATATTCCCTCAATTCAAGAAGGCTGAATGTTAATTATCCAGATGATCTCTTCGGGACTGCTATAGTACTTCAGGTTACGCACTTGCTGAAGCCATTTGCTGGATCTAGGTTTAGGGAGTTAGTTCAATGTCTTTTAGATTATCTATAATTACTATTATTAAATTGCTTTTCAGCTGTGTTCTTGACAAAGGAAATGCTGGTATTTCCACTTTACTGAGACACAGCAATTACTATGAAGAACTTTTGCAAAACCAGTAATAGGATCTGCACTCCTGATAGTCTAAAGTAGTTGAGGTTGGAAGGGATCTCTGGAGGTCATCTGGTCCAACACCCCTGCTCAAATAGGGCCACCTAGAGCCAGTTGCCCAGGACCATATCCAGATGGCTTTTGAATATCTCGAAGCAGGGAGACTCTCTGAGCAATCTGTTCCAGTGCTTGGTCACCCTCACACCTCACAGTGAAAAACTGTTTCCTGATGGTCAGAGGGAACCATGTTCAGTTCAGTTTATGCCCACTGCCTCTTGTCCTGTCACTAGGCACCTCCAAAAAGAGTCAGGCTCCATCTTCCTTGCACCCTTCCTTCAGTAATTCAATTCCAGACTAACAAGGACTTATTCCCAGGTCCCAGGCTGTTCCTGACAGAGCTACTCTGTGGAGCTCCATGGAGGCAACGAAGCTGCAAAGTGTCCCATATGTCCCTGCTCTGGAGAACATCCATTGTCATCTGATTTCCCAGCTAGCTGAGAAAAATTGTAAATTCTAGTAAAATAATTAGGGGAATATGCACCACCTGCCAGAATACCAAATTAGTAGACCCAAAATTGCCCTTCAATTTTACTCAAATATTATGACTAATTGACACATGTACCTGAAAATCCTGATGAATAAAACATTATTCTAGCTATTCCTGTATGCACATGAAAGGAGAAAACCTTAACATTTGACCATTTTCTACCTTTGTTTTGAGTAATTTCTTAAGCTCTAATGATTGTTGATGATGTTTAACTGTTGATAGGAGAAGGGAAAGGCAAGCCAACTGGATTTTTTATTCTGTCCCTGTCTATTGTGCTCTTGTGCCATAAGTGTGAAATTTGTTCCACCTTTGGGTCTCTTGATTGGAAGGAGTAATAGCACAATAATCTAGCAATATTTACCTCACAACATTTGTAGCTTCCCATCTGTGTGCAAAATCTCTGGTAAGTAAAAGTCTTGAGATGGTATAAACCAACCAGGGCACACAGAACTATGGAATTTGTTTTTATAGTCAAATTCTTTATATTCTCGTAAAGTAAGTAAGAGAATTATTATCACAGCATAAAGCGTGAAAGCAGCACCAGTTACATTCCTGGTTTTTTTGTAGCAGGCAAGTTTTTTAACGCAGGTTAGGAACATTTTGGATTTATTTTCTAACCCCTTCTTCTAATAACATGAAAAAATCGCCACAATGTATTTCCTTGGCAGCAGTGATGTCTATAATTTTCTTTCTTATTTGTTCTATAACTCAATAAAAAAAGTTACATTTATAACAAAACGATTTCTGCTGTGACCTAGGATTACCAAAAAGGAAGCAAGATTTTGTACATTGAAGGACATTTAAAAAGGAGAAGAAAAATAAAACACACAAGACAGAAGAGAACAAATCTATTAACAGCAAAATGTGCTAAGAACACATGAAACCTGAACAAAAACTGAGACAAAGGAAGTGATAATGGAGATGGAAGAGAAGGTTGGAAGGGACCTTTTTCAGAAAATGAGTGGTCTGCCAGTGAGATGGAATCTGTAAGGAAGACATTTTCTTTATCGTTCAGCTGTTGATCATCTATTCTCACACTATGAGGGGTAGCTGTGATAGTGTTACTCTGCATCCTCTCAGAGCATTGACAGCTTCCTCTCTTACATGGTTATTCAGTCTTTGCACTATCAGACAATGGCAGTGCAGACAAATTCAAACAAGCAAAAATTAATGTGTATCAGGATACTCATATCCTCAAAACTTGCAAACCACATGTAACCCAACAAATGGATACAACAACTAGAGAGAGAGCCTTTCTCACACCTTTTTTTCTACAGAAAATTCTGTTTTCATTGTTCATCTTTGAATTTTGGCCCTTGCTTCATTTAGGGGCATATCAAAATATTGCTCTGAGTACAAGATTACTGTGGGTTCTCAGTGGAGCAGATTGGCATACATTCATCTGCACAAATTTAGTTTAGACTAATAAGCAAACAAACGGGACACACATGGTCTAAAATGAAGGTTCTGGGAAATAATTTTTAAGATCAAGAAGAAATATTTCCTCTCTTTAAATAATGCAGTGGAGGTAACTAAAAAAAAAAATAATAATAAAAAAATACATGGCCTGACTGAAAAAAAAAAAGTTTTGTAGTTCCTTGGTTGATACATAAAAAAAATCTGAAAGGCAAAATTGCTAGGAAGTGGGGCCACACTTAAAAAGACTGACAATTCATAGAGGGAGAAACGGAAATAGAGAAATGCAAGCAATGATTTTAAAATATAATTTTAAATAATGTACTGCATATGATTGAACATGTTGGATATGAATTTGTTTCATAGTCATGACCATGAAACTGGTAGTGTTCTATGTTTATTTTAAAATATCCTAGACATATTTTTATATGTTCCTTTTGTCTTAAATTCTTTAAATGATCTTTTTTTTAAGCAAAAAGATGATGGCACACCCATTGGTTTTCTGAAGAAATCTAGTATTCAGGGATATTTGCCTAAGAAAGATAATTAAAAATATTGATAAGTTTTACATTTTCCATATCATGGTTTTTGGGACTCCTATAACACTGAGGATTATGTATGAGTTTAGACATCTCTCAGTGGAAAATAATATCCTGGAGCTGCAAATTCTTTAGACATTGCTGGTTTGATTTTTGTTTTCTTCACATGAACAAACATTGCATTGCTAAACTCCTCTAATTTAAGTCCAAATTAGGCAATGCAGCCTACAACTGTACAATTAGTCCATTAGCATAAGAATTGTGTGCAAGATTATATGGTATTTGAATACAAGACTCTGTATTATGTTGAATTAATACTGTGAATATTTTGCTTCAAATTGTTGACTGCTGCTGACTGGTCTGAAGAACAAGAGACAGCTCAGAGAGATGGACTGAGGCAAGGTGGTAGCATGCACCAACAGATGGTTAGGCTAAGTGCTTACTAATATGGAAGATCCTCACTTCTGTTAGTATTGTTTCATCCTCTTCAGTGAGTCTGAGAGGTAATTTGAAGTTGTTTCCTCAAAGGAAGTGACTTTATCCTGGAATGAATACACACTGTACTTAATTGATTTTCAGCTCAGGCATTGGTTATTATTATGTTAATTGAAAGCCCCTTCTAGTCATTAAGTGAAATCTTCCATTTATAATAGGAATATTAATTTAAAGAGAATAAATTTCTCAAAACATGTATCTGGAAATAACATTTTGTATACAACAGCAAACAGTTATTTTCAGTAGCATGTCTTTAGACACTCCTCCAATTCCTTCAGCTCTTTTTTCCATTCCTGGAGAAGAAGGACACCTACCAAGTGCTCTTTGACTCTTTGAGTCAAGCCTCTGTCAATGCTGAGGTAATAGGATTAATGTTGGACAGAATTACAGTTCCTATTAAATTCCTTTCCCTCCCCTCCCCTCCCCTCATTCCAAATGTTGCTCCCTCCAAGCACTTTGTTGTATATCCAAGAGTATTTTGTGTACTGCAAGGTTCTTGAGGCAATGACAGTCTCAGGTGTCTTTGAACTTGAGCATTATGTCCTTATAACATTGACAAACTAATAGAAAATCTTTGCTTCTAGATACTGGTTAGTTTTAATGAACACAGTATGTGTTAAGAGGGCAAAATAACAATGAAAATAAAGTCTTTATCTGCAGAAAATAGTTCCCTAAGTGCTTTTGCACTTTTTCCTTTTGGATTCTCAGTATTTTCTTTCTTATTCCTTTCTTCCCTTACCTGGGTGTCATGGTTTAACCCCAGCTAGCAACTAAGCACCACACAGCCACTCGCTCACTCCTCTCTTGGTGGGATGGGGGAGAGAATTGGAAGGGTAAAAGGGGAAAACTCGTGGGTTGAGATAAGAACAGTTTAATAATTGAAGTAAAATAAATTAGAACAGTTAAATAGGCAAAGCAAAAAAAAAACGTGCATGCAAACAAAGCAAAACAAGGAATTCATTCACTACTTCCCATCGGCAGGCAGGTGTTCAGCCATCCCCAGGAAAGCAGGGCTCAACGCAGAACGGTTACTTGGGAAGACAAACGCCATCACGCCGAATGTCCCCCCCTTCCTTCTTCTTCCCCCAGCTTATATACTGAACATGATGTCATATGGTATGGAATAGCCCTTTGGCCAGCCTGGGTCAGCAGCCCCTTGGCTGTGCCCCCTCCCAGCTTCCTGTGCAGCCGGCAGAGCAGGCGAAGCTGAAAAGTCCTTGACCAGTGTAAGCACTACTCAACAACTATTTAGCAACAGCTTAGCACTACTTAGCAAGAACCCAAACATCAGTGTATCATCGACATTGTTCTCATCCTAAACCCAAAACACAGCACATACCAGCTACGAATAAGAAAATTAACTCTATCCCAGTTGAAACCAGCACACTGGGTTAACACTTCCTCATACACAGACTTTTAGTTTGATCGCAATGTAAAATTTGATGAAATAATAAGGGTAGGTGAGGTGCTGTTGTCAAACAGCTCAACAATTTAATTGGAGGACTGTTTCAAAGCAGCAGTATAAAAGGAGTTCAAGTAAAATTACTTTATATCATTAGTATATTCACTGGTGTTGTTTCAATTCACTGGTTTGGTATTGGCTTTAAAATTGAGTTGGACCAGTAATCTATGAGTGTGATAGATCAAACCAGGGGAGATGAAATTAAAAAATCTTCTTTCCCATGAGGTTCACAGGACAAGGTGGTTGCCAGCTTGAGCAGAATTAGGTCTTCAGGTGTCTACTATCTTCTTTCTAATATTGACTTTAATATTGATCCTTAACAAGGAACAGAGCTATGTTTTGTCCAAAGTGCTCTGCAGCTCAATGAGAAAAAATATAAAGTCTTATATATTTCTACCCAAGTGATAGCTATTTACTTTTAGAAACAAGAAACACAAAGGCTTGAGGATCAACAAAATCAGTGACAATATGAGATGCTTTACACGCACTGTTCATCTGCAAATAGAATGGATACGTTACGCAAAAGCCCCCAGGCTTTTGCTGATTCTGTGAAGAAAATCAAAGAATAAGACAAAAAAATGAATCATAGTAAGGAAAGAAATAAAATATTGAAGAACAGGGATCAATTCGCATGATCTGTTTTTTGTGTCTTTTACTGCCAGTATATTTACACCAACTAAACTGTGTTTTTGTGTTTCTTATAGATGGTGATATTTATAAGGTTGTTTACAGAAAACCATTAGTAAAAGAAATTTGTTGTGCAAAAGTAATAATTTAGCTGGTGATTACAGGGTTTTTTTTTTTCATACAAGTCATTTATTTGTCTTATTTTAACATCAGGGTGTTCTGGTTTGCCTTGCTTGACTCAGTCGGCGAGGCACGTGGCAGCAGCAATGGTAAGTCTTGCGACTGGGTGCTAGATTGGGATGGAAAAGGGGCGTTCCTGTGCTGGGGAACCTGATAAAGAGCCTGGTTGGGCCCTCATGCCAAAGAAAAACTGGCTCCTCTTGCAAGGGGGGCAGACGGGGTTTGGGCATTGCTGGGGCAAGCGTGGGAGATTTAAACGGGCCCCTAGGGAGCGCCAGCGACAGGGCTTGGCACATCAGAAAGGCAGTTTGCGCAGGCAGGGCGCAGTCAGCTGGCAAGCTCAACTTGTGGTCTTCACCCTCCCGGAAGAGACTTAGTCATGGTTTCCACTCGGACAAAAACCATCACCAGAAGAGATGTGGTGACCCAGGCAGAGCTCCCACAAAAACATGCAGCCACCCACGTCTCTGGCTGCAGGCAGTGCCAGAGTCTTGCTCTGGTGATGCAGGGTTGTCAAGACAACACCTGCGTGAGCTGCAGCCAGGTGGAGGATCTGCTCAGCCTGGTGGCAGAGCTGAAAGAAGAAGTAGAAAGATTGGGGTGTATGAGGGAGTGCGAGAGGGAGATAGACCGGTGCAGCCACTCCCTACCATCCCTGAGACTAGCACACCAGATGGAAGCATCAAAAGAAGGAGAGGTTCCCCTGCCCTCTTACCACCAGGCAGAAGGAGGGGGCCTAAGAGAAGGAGAAGGATGGAAACAGATCCCTGCTTGGCGCAGCAGGCAAATCCTCTCCCGGCCTACCTCGCCCCCCCAGGTGCGCTTACACAATAGGTATGAGGCTCTGGAACTTGAGGCCCAGGAGGATGAAGATACGGACAGTGATCCACCCAAGGGGTTAACTAGGGGGAATCAGTCAGCCCCACGCATTACAACGGCCACTGGTAAGAAAAAAAAGAAGGCTAATTGTCATAGGCGACTCCCTTCTGAGGGGAAGAGAGGGCCCAATATGCCTGTCGGACCCATCCCATAGGGAAGTCTGCTGCCTCCCTGGGGCCCAGGTCAGAGACATTACTAGGAAGCCCCCGAGGCTAGTACAACCGTCTGATTATTATCCACTATTGCTTGTTCAGGTTGGCAGGGATGAGGTAGCTGATAGAGGCACAAAGACGATCAAAAGGGACTTCAGAGAACTGGGGTGATTACTTGACGGATCAGGAGTGCAGGTAGTGTTTTCCTCCATCCTGTCAGTAGCCGGGAGGCCTACAGAAAGGAACAGGAAGACCCATCTCATTAACATGTGGCTCAGAGGCTGGTGCCAGCAGTGGAATTTTGGGGTTTTTCAATCATGGGGCAGTTTACATGGCACCGGGCCTGCTGGTGACAGATAGGGTTCACTGTCTCAAAGCGGGAAAAGGATTCTAGCTCAGGTGTTAGCAGGCCTCACTGAGAGACCTTTAAACTAGATTTGAAGGGGGAAGGGGATAAAACCAGGCTTGCTAGGGATGAGCCTAGGGGTGGCATGCCAGTGTTGGAGGTGAGATCAAGAGCCCAGCTGAAGTGCATTTACACCAATGCACGCAGCATGGGCAATAAACAGGATGAGCTGGAAGCCATTGTGCAGCAAGAAAACTATGACATAGTCGCCATCACAGAAACCTGGTGGGATAACTCTCATGACTGGAGTGCCACAATGGATGGCTATAAGCTCTTCAGAAGGGACAGGCAAGGAAGGGGAGGTGGTGGGGTAGCTCTATACGTTAGAGAGTGTTTTGATTGTGTGGAGCTTAATGATGGTAATGATAAGGTCGAGTGCTTACGGGTGAAGATCGGGGGGAAGGCTAACAAGGCGTCACAGGATATCTCACAGTCTCTAGCCCTTGTTCTCGTGGGAGACTTCAACTTACCCGATATTAGCTGGAAATACAACTCAGCAGAGAGAAAGCACTCTAGGAGGTTCCTGGAGTGTGTGGAAGATAACTTCCTGACACAGCTGGTAAGCGAGCCAGCCAGGGGAGGTGCCCCGCTGAACCTGCTGTTTATGAATGGAGAAGGCCTGGTGGGTGATGTGGTGGTTGGAGGCTGTCTTGGGCTCAGCGACCATGACATGATAGAGTTTTCAATTCTTGGAGAAGTAAGGAAGCGGGTCAGCAAAACCGCTGCCCTGAACTTTAGAAGGGCAGACTTTGGGCTGTTCAGGAGCCTGGTTGACAGAGTCCCTTGGGAGGCAGTCCTGAAGGGCAAAGGAGTCCAGGACGACTGGGCATTTTTCCAGAAGGAAGTCTTAAAGGCGCAGGAGCAGGCTGTCCTCATGTGCCGAAAGATGAGCAGTCAGGGAAGAAGACCGGCCTGGCTGAACAGAGAGCTTTGGCTGCAACTCAGAAAAAAAAGAGAGTTTACTATCTTTGGAAGAAGGGGCAGGTAACTCAGGAGGACTACAAGGCTATTGTTAGGTTATGCAGGGAGAAAATTAGAAAAGCAAAAGCCCAGCTAGAACTTAAATGGGCCACCGCACTTAAAGATAACAAAAAATGTTTTTACAAGTATTTCAGCAACAAAAGGAGGACCAAGGAGAATCTCCAGTCTTTTATTGGATGCAGCGGGAAACCGCCACAAAGGATGAGGAGAAGGCTAAGGTACTTAATGCTTTCTTTGCCTCAGTCTTTAATAGTCAGACTGGTCATCCTTGGGGTTTTCAGGCCCCTGAGCTGGGAGATGGAGATGGGAAGCAGAATGAAGCCCCAACAAGCCAAGAGGTAACAGTCACCGACCTGCTCCTCCGCCTGAATGCTCACAAGTCTATGGGGCCAGATGGGATCCACCCGAGGATACTGAGGGAGCTGGCGGAAGTGTTCACCAAGCCACTTTCCATCATCTATCAGCAGTCCTGGTCAACCGGGGAGGTCCCAGCTGACTGGAAGGTAGCTAATGTGATGCCCCTCTACAAGAAGGGTTGGAAGGAGGATCCTGGGAAGCCACAGGCTTGTCAGCCTGACCTTGGCGCCGGGCAAGGTCATGGACCAGATCATCTTGAGTGCCATTATGTGGCATTGTGTGGGACAGCCGGGGGATCAGGCTCAGCCAGCATGGATTTATGAAAGGGAGGTCCTGCTTCACTAACCTGGTCTTCTTCTATGACAAGTTGACCTGCTTAGTGGATGAGGGGAAGGCTGTGGATGTTGTCTACTTGGACTTTAGTAAGGGCTTTGACACCGTGTCCCACAGCATTCTCCTGGAGAAGCCGGCTGCTCATGGCTTGGATGAGTATACTCTTCGCTGGGTAAAAAACTGGCTGAACAGCTGAGCCCAGAGAGTGGTGGTGAATGGAGTCAAATCCAGCTGGGAGCCGGTCATGAATGGTGTTCCCCAGGGCTCAGTGTTGGGGCCGGTCCTGTTCAACATCTTCATTGATGGTCTGGATGAGGGGATCGAGTGCACCCTCAGTAAGTTTGGAGATGACACCAAGCTGGGTGGAAGTGTTGATCTGCTAGAGGCTAGGAAGGCTCTACAGAGGGACCTGGACAGGCTGGATCATTGGGCCGGGTCCAACTGGATGAGATTCAACAAGGCTCAGTGCCAAGTCCCACACTTTGGTCACAACAACCCCAGGCAATGCTACAGGCTTGGGGAGGAGTGGCTGGAAAGCTGCTTGGAGGAAAAGGACCTGGGGGTGTTGGTTGACAGCCGCCTGAACAGGAGCCAGCAGTGTGCCCAGGTGACCAAGAAAGCCAATGGCATCCTGGCTTGTATCAGGAATAATGTGGCCAGCAGGACTAGGGAAGTGATCATCCCCCTGTACTGGGCACTGGTGAGGCCGCACCTCGAGTACTGTGTTCAGTTTTGGGCCCCTCACTACAAGAAGGACATGGAGGTGCTGGAGTGTGTCCAGAGGAGGGCAACGAAGCTGGTGAAGGGTTTAGAGAAGAAATCTTATGAGGAGTGGCTGAGGGAGCTGGGGTTGCTTAGTTTGGAGGAGGCTGAGGGGAGATGTTATTGCTCTCTACAACTACCTGAGAGGAGATTGTAGCAAGGAGGGGCTCAGTCTCTTCTCCCTAGTAACGAGTGACAGGACGAGAGGAAACGGCCTCAAGCTGCACCAGGGGAAGTTTAGGTTGGATATTAGGAAAAACTTCTTCACCAAGAGGGTGGTCAGACATTGGAAGAGGCTGCCCAGGGAAGTGGTTGAGTCTCCATCCCTGGAGGTATTTAATTTAAAAGAAGGGTAGACATGGTGCTTGAGGACATGGTTAAGTGGTGGACTTGGCAGTGATAGGTTAACAGTTGCACTCGATGATCTTAAGGGTCTTTTCCAACCTTAACGATTCTATGACTCTCTGATTCTAGGTGGTGTTGTATATGATCAGGTACAAAGGTATATGATCTTTACAAAGGCAGATTCTGTATTTGTTCCTGGGAGAATTTTTATGCTTCATGTTTAGGGGTTTTTTGGAGAAATATTTCACAAAGCTGTTACTTGAAATCTACTAACAGATACAATATGAACTAACAGGTGTATAATAACCCACTAACATACCCACGAGATTGCAAGGCAAAACTTTCCACCTTTAAGACAAATCTCAGCAAATGGCACAGATGCAAAATAGTTGCAGCAGTTGGCAAATTGCTACAGCATCACCACCCCAGGGTGCAGTGAAGATGAATGGAGCCCTCTGTGTTTTTCCAGGAGTTCACAATTATGGAATCACCCAAGTAAGACATTTGTATTAAAAATCAAGGCTTTTAAAAGTATCTTTCAAACTCTTCGTGTGAGTTGCCTAACAGTTAATAATGATCTTTCTAATACTTTTATACAACTATGACACATAGCTGTGTATACAGAAAGACAACTTTATTCTAGAGTGGAAATACTGTGTTTGCTGCTGTTCAGTCCACCAAGAAATCCATTGTTATGGATTCTTCCCCAAAGGGAAGAAAGGCCCCTCCAGTACCCCCAAATTGGCTTTCTGAATAACAGACATCATAAGGTTTTATGAAGTAGTTCCTATGTCACAACACAGAATTAGGCTGTGGAAGCCCAGATAGTAAAATTAGGTTTAATTTAGAAAAAATATACAGCTATGTAGCATAGAGTTGCTCCTCTGAGAGGACCCATCCGAATCATTGGTACATTGTTTGAGTAGTGAACTATCTTTAATATTTAAATTACGCACTTCGCATTTACTCCAAGGATGTCTAGCTTCAAGTTTTAGCTCTGAAGAGCTAAAGTCCTTTTAGAAGGACTCTGAAGGCTCCACTAATAACTTTTCTGTTCCTTATTTGGTTATGGCTTGTGATCAACGCCTCAAGTATTTCAGTTTCAATATATCAAGATCTTACAGACTTTTCCTAATCTTTTAACTATTCTTGCAGCTTTTAACTACTCCTGCATTTTAGCCATCTCTTCTTTCTATTGTTAGCTTTGGAACAGACACCTTCTAGTAATGGTCACATTAGCATCCAGGATACAGGCAGAATTATTTTGCTCTTCCTACTCAAAATTATTTGTGCTTGTACCATGCGTTCATGTTTTCCTTGTCACCACAAAGTTGTCTTTGGAGACTATGTCCAAACTCATTGAGCACCAGGAAATCCCAGCTCTTTTCCGATCTACTTATTCTCCAGACAGATTCCCCCTTGCTCAAGGAATGACCCAAATTCCTGCACCCTGCACATGATTTTTTTTGTTTTTGTTGTTCTCTTTGCTGTCCTTCCAAAGCAATGTGGACCACTTCTTGCTCCCCCAATGTTCAATGTCTCCTGAGTCTTGATATCAGCTCTACACTATAATTTCACATTTACCTCCCATGTTATATGAAGTGTGGCTAAGTGCCAGTTCCTGCACGACCCTGTTGGATATCTACCTGTTCACCCGTTACGTTTGCAATACAGGTGCAGTATGTGATCAGACCAATCCACAAGCCCTAGGTCAAGTGTATCAAACTCTCAGAAAGGAAAAATTACAGATGACCAACCACATTCAATGCTAGATGCCTGATAACTGATAGAGTCTGTCTGGTAATGAAGACTGCCTGGTTACTAGTAAAGAATCAAACAGGGTTATACATTAAATGGCTAAATTATGTTTTTTAAAAAGTCTTACGTCTTCTCCCCCCATCCTCTCCCTATCCCTTTTTCTAACAAGATGCAGGACTGAAGTCTCATTTAACTCAATAGTGCTGGTTAGACAAGAGGACAGACAAACACACTCACTGAGATAGTTCACCCATTTTGACACTGAGTGGAGTTAAATTTAGTCCTCTGACTTACAGCTATTTTTTTCCTCTCGTTTTTTTCTGGTTACTTTTGGTTGCATTAAATCCTGGCAAAGCATACTTTTTTCTGTAACACTAGGAGATGTGATGAAGTGGAGAGGAAGATGTGTTTCACTGATATGACATTGTGCACTTGGTATACTGTGCTGGTGAGATGATGTGTGGAAGGGATAGTATGCCAATGTGTCAACCTCAGTAGAACTGTGAGAAGGATTTTTGAAACTACAAGGTCAAAATCATAACATTAATTTATATTTTTAAGCCTTGAGTAAATGTAAAAGCATAGTACTTTATAAATTTTCTTAAATTTAGAATTTAAATTAGGATTATTCTGTGGAGCTTTCATTGTTTTGTTTTGTTTTTTAATTCCTATTTCTACATGACAAAATAATAGAGAGAAAAGATCCTTTTGAAAGAGCATGAAGCTGATATCCAATTATTTTTCAATAAATGTAACTAACGAAAACATACATGTCAGCTCTGCAGTTGCTTAACCGAAGTCTAACTTCTTCACAGTGGATCAGTCACATACTGTCAAAACTTAGGTGACTCATCCATCTACAGATCCACAGAGGATTGCTGCAACATATTTTATCTTTGTGAAATAAGAACAGTTGCTGCAGTGGGAAAGACTTTAGGAGTCTATTAGTAGGTCATGATGATGGTGACGATGATGATGACAATGAGGATTTTTTTTCTATAGTCCGAATTCAACCGGTTCATAGAATCATAGAATCATTTAGGTTGGAAAAGACCTTTAAGATCATCCAGTCCAACTGTTAACCTAGCACTTCCAAGTCCACCACTAAACCATGCCCCTAAGCATCACATCTACATGTCTTTTCAATACCTCCAGGGATGGAGACTCAACCACTTCCCTGGGCAGCCTCTTCCAATGCCTAACCACTCTCTCCATGAAGAAGTGTTTTCTAATATCCAATCTAAACCTCCTGTGGCACAACTTGAGGCCATTTCCTTTCATCCTATCACTTGCTACTTGGCAGAAGAGACTGACCCCCACCTTGCTACAACCTCCTCTCAGGTAGTTGTAGAGAGCAATAGGGTCTCCCCTAGCCTCCTCTTCTCCAGGCTAAACAACCCCAGTTCCCTCAGCCACTCCTCATAAGACTTGTGCTCTAGACCCTTCACCAGCTTCGTAGCCCTCCTCTGGACACACTCCAGCACCTCCATGTCCTTCTTGTAGTGAGGGGCCCAAAACTGAACACAGTACTCGAGGTGCGGCCTCACCAGTGCCCAGTACAGGTCCTGCTGGCCCCACTATTCCTGATACAAGCCAGGATGCCGTTGGCCTTCTTGGTCACCTGGGCACACTGCAGGCTCCTGTTCAGGCAGCTGTCAACCAATACCCCTAGGTCCTTTTCCTCCAAGCAGCTTTCCAGCCACTCCTCCCCAAGCCTGTAGCATTGCCTGGGGTTGTTGTGACCAAAGTGTGGGACCCGGCACTTAGCCTTGTTGAATCTCATCCAGTTGGCCCCGGCCCAATGATCCAGCCTGTCCAGATCCCTCTGTAGAGCCTTCCTACCTTCAGGCAGATTGACACTCTCAGCCAACTTGGTGTCGTCTGCAAACTTACTGAGGGTGCACTCGATTCCCTCATCCAGATCCTTGATAAAGATTTTAAACAGAACTGGCCTCAATACTGAGCCGGTGGAACACCAGCCTCTTTAAGAAAGATCTAAGCTTTCTCTCAGTGCTTCTCCTGGGTAGTATTATGTATTACACATTGTGGCAAGGCAAGCAGAGCGAGAAGTCATACCAAGAGTGATAGCAGCTGTATTCCCAGTTAACACAGCCTGAATTCCGCTGGCGACAGAAGCCCCTTTCTCTGACCCAGAGCACTAAGAGCTGAGATTTGCAGGTGGAGGAGCAGACACAGCTAGAACTTTAGAAAGCGAGTGTGAGACAAAAGAATGGACACATCAACAGTTGCTTTAGGATAGCTCAGTGAGAGCTAGACCTGAAAAAACTCCAGTGAGCAACCCCCCCGCCCTGTAGCTGATAGCTGCAGTATGTTTTGGAAAGATAATCCCTTATGACAGTATTAGTTGCAACCAGGGCCATCAGCTTCAATTATATCTCCCAGAACAAACTGCAGTTCACAGATAAGTTTTTGGTAATCTGTGGATGCTGCACTCAAAGATTTTCTTCCTTACCTATTTTACACCTGTGCTCAATGGTAAAGCTCTTTTACATAGCAGTATCATTAACCTTAGCCCCTAAAATGGAATACAGACTGCACATTGCAGACCTTTTCCACTTATTGCTAAATAAATGTTTCTCTGAGTATGTCAAGAGCAAAATTTAATTTGCAAACACAGGCATCATCATTGTCAGCAAAAGCTTTGCCATTGTACTTAAGGTCAGAAGTTAACCCTTCAAGAAGAAGGATCCACTAACCCCTTGCCTAAAAAGCATAAAAAAAATTGAATGATTTTTCTTTCCATAAGAAAGCAGAAATTTTTCAGTAGTTGTTATCAGCAGGAAAAATCAAGAGCTTATATTCTTCAAGCTCTCTGTAAACACATTAACCTCTGTGATACTGCACTCGGTGAAAAAGCAGAATGCATTTTTCAAGCTGATTTTAATTCACATTAGGGTAACACAGCAGCTTGCACTAATGTCCCTGTCGTACCTCTAAGCTGTTAGTAATTCACCTCTATAATTTGCATGCACTTTGAAACCAAAAAAAAAAGTGTTTGCTTAATGATGTATACAAGTACACACATGAAAGAACAGCAAAAAAATAAATGATCTGAGTAAGACTTAAAGCATTGGAAAGAGTCAAAACATGATGAGCATTGGAGGCTACAAATGTGATCACAGCATGGTACCAGCTTTGTGCAGTGAACGTAGAGCACATACAATGCATTATTAGGAATACAAATTGATGTATGCAGGGTAATTGTCCCATTTACACTGCACCTAATGCAGCTGTAGAAGCTGATTAAATTGTATAGACAAAGCTCATTGGGTTTTTGCCTTTTTTTTTTTTTTTTATCAGCAAGTTCATTGCTGCTTTGGGGAGGATCCATCAAGGTTTCAGCTGATGTGGGATAGCCATAGTGCTGCACTCAACATTTTTAGACTTGGTCTGTCAGCTGTATGTTGTACTTAAAAGTGTTTCATTTATGTTCCTTTCTCATGGTATTTGATCTTGTCAATGATTAAGCTGAGGAACTGGAGAAACAGCTAAATGGAGGTCAGTATTAGTTCATCTTTCTGATGATTCTCATGATAAAATAGCATGTTCTTGTGGATGATCCTAGCGAAGAGGACATTTTTAAAGAGTAGTCTGAGTAAATAACCAAGTCGCAAAAAGATTATGTCCTGGTGGCATTGCAGCTTTAGGAATCAATGACTGAACAAGGACTGTGAATTCCCTGCACAAAGTTGAACATAGACTAGTTTTCCCAACTACCATAGCTACATGTCATGCAAATTTGGATGCATCTCTTTGAGCATCACTGTAAATTAAAATCTAGATATTAGAATCAGAAGGTCTGTCTTGCCTTCTTTTTAGGTCACTTAAGAGAAACTAATTTATCTTCTTGTTTATATCATCTTCTATTCCCTGTTCAGTTGGATCACATTTTATAAGTAACACAAGTACCAGAAGTACCATGGCAAGTAGCAAAGATTATTTTAATCGTATAAATGTACTTAATTGCATCTATAATTCTGTGTATACATAGATGATCTCCTGCAGTTCCTTCCAAGCTGAACTAATGTATGATTCAATATTAAACTACCATTTTGTTATTTCCTTGTTATAGTATGTTTTTATAACTTGGCTAAGACTTTGTATGTTAGCATGAAATAGTTGCTCCAGAAATAAAATAAAACATACAGAATTCTTCAATTTTATATTCACCCAAGCAGTTTCTTAGCTCATGTTTGAAAATCCAGCATGATTAACAACATGCAGCATGCACTGAAACAGTCATGGACATTAGACAGGACTATCTAGAGCGATGTGAGACTTCTGGAACACTATGAAATGTGAATATTCAATCACTGTCATACAGACCATATCTCAATGCTGTCATGATGCATTCTGAATACATTTGCATGTGATATTTAATATTCTGTGATAAACCTGTTCATTTTTCATTGTATTTTGATGCTAAAATTCTAAGTGAAAGATGCCTGTGGATAACTAGATCTGTAGCAATAGTCTTATATCTTCTTTGTCTCCTCATATCTGGCTTGTAAAAGTTGGTATTTTACAGGATAATCGACAGATATTCAGCTGTGTTCTGCAGTGAAATATCAAATATGCATTTTCCATGTGGAAAGAAATCCCCCTGGCCTTAAATGCTTCTCACGATGCTTCTCTCATATTTCCACAGGGGCACTGCCTGACTATGTATGAGTGGCACTTCTGAGGGCGCAGCTGCATGCTAGTTGGTTGCAATGTGGTTGCTATCGTGAGTGATAGCAGTGTCCCATATGGGATCCCCTACTCCAGTCATTTTCAGTGGTGTCGAACTGACCAATGTGACCAATGCAAGTATGTGCACACACGCACACACAAGCAAACACCCTCTGTTCCATCACTGAATCTCCAGAACCAGTGTGATTCATAAAAATACCCACAATCTTTAAAGATACATTTGCACAAGGGGAAAAGAGATGCTCAGATGTTAAATAGATGTTTGGACTCAAATTTTGATGGTGTTTCTGTGTATATGTGTTGAAGTACTTAACATGCTATGAGAAGGCTAGCATATGAGACACATATCTATACAGGGTTTGGTCAGCAATCAAAACAAGCAGGTTGGTCTGTGGGCTGAGTGAGTAATCCGGGGTGTCTGTGTACGTATGTGTGTTTGCAATACTATGAATGCACTTTGCCAGATGAAACGGCACTTCTTTTGATTGACCTTGGTCTTGTTCAACACCTGGGCCATGCTAAGAGCCATTTCTATCCATGTGTCTCCACTCTTGCAATCCTTTGGAATAAATCCTATTACAAAAAGGATATTGTGGTTTATTTCATAAGATTAGAAACATTTATTTCAGGGATACCTAGGGTAGGTATGTACTTTTCTATCAATGTTATCTACCTTACTGGTATTGTTACTTGTTTTACAAATGCAGTTTATTTCCTTTCCCAATTCCTGGATCAAATTTCTTTTTTTTTTTTTCCCAAAGGAGAAGATTTTAAATGCTCATTTTTTAAGCACTTCTAATCTATCCATTAATGTGAGGACTAATGTATCAGTATTTGTCTTTCAAAAACCATTTTTTAGATCACCTTTGCTTTTTGGTTTACCAAATTTTGTCCCAGTGCTCTGGGGTCCTAACAAACTTCAAGAATATTTGTGCCAGGTTACTATTAAGTGCTGGAGTTCAGGTGCTAAAAGAGCATATACCTTCAAACACTTGGGTTAGCACCATAGAGAATGCAGGTAAGTGATGTATTAATCAAGTACATCAAGACAAAGGTTTATTGTCCTGGCCAATTCCATTTAAAAGCACAGTCCAGATGTCTGAAACACTTCCCGCCTCTGCAGCAGTGGTGTGATCAGTACCCTTTTGGAGCTGCAGTCTGCGGTCAGTTACGTGTTCTGCAAACATCAGTGCTGTAGGTCCACACCATTTCTTTAGACAGTAGAGGGCATCTCGCTTGCTTGTTTGGAGGTTTCCCTCTACAGGAGGACCCCTGCAGAAAACTAGTTGCGTTAGTGGCTTTTCTATATTTTCTGTTCTTAAAAGACCTCTTCTGTGTTGGCACAAACCATCTGTGCATTCTTTTTCCGGGTGGTTTGTAACTGTGGAAACATTTTTAAGTACCTGCATGGCTAACAGTGTGATTTGAATCCTTACCCGAGCATGCTCCTAATCCATTTGTGAGAGCAAAAAAAGAAAGGAATAGTACTGCACAATAAAATGGTACTTTGAAAAAGGGAAACAGAGCTAATATCTGTGTGGCTTCATTTTGTTATTTTGAAGTTAACATTCAGTAAATATTCAGTGTAAAATTAACACTCCACAGGGCTGTGCTGGCTCTCAGGGAAAGCTTTCATACACTTCATAAGTGCTGGTAGAAATCTACCATTTGTACAGGTGTGAGCCACAGGACAAGCGATAATACGAATTGCCTCTATATTGTGATTTACAACTCCATTAGCTTCCATTATACAGTCATCTGAATGTGATGAGAAAAACTTAGAAGAACAACCAACATAAAATGAAAGAGTATGCTAGTATTGTAGAATACGTCCAGTAAATTTTAAGGAAAGTTTCCATTAAAATGCAGTGATAATCTAGCATTAAATGGAATTTATGCTTTTAGAGAAGCTTTATTTTAGACTATCATCCTCAAATGGATGTTCAGATAGCAAGTAGTTACTGAGCTGAATATATTGTGTTGCCACAGGCATGTGAAGAACTCATGTATCTGGGGCTACTGAAGTACCTTTTCCCACCAATAACTATACATCATAGGTATTTTCACCTTACACCTTGCCTGAGCTGCTTTTATATTAGGTAATTGACAAAAAATGAAGGTTTATGCTGAGCTATTTTACATTCTTTTTTTTGTTCTTTACATGTGACACTGTGGAATGACTAATCTTTTATGCATGCAAATGAGTAGTCTGAATCTTTTGTGATCAGGTCTATTGAAAGAAAAATACTGAGAGTTCTATTAAGTGTATTTATTTATCATTAATATTAATTAGTAATTCAATTCCTTTGCTAAAGATTGCTTTCTTTATTCTTATTTGCTTCTTGTGTTCTTTATGAAAGCAGTATAAGGTTTTCTAAGGTCATTTGAAAGATTAAACCTGATCACCTACTCTCTATAATACTCAGATTAGCTTCACATCAGTCTGCCTGTTTAATTAAGGCATATTTTTTCTGTCATTAACTAGCAAATTACTACCACTCTGCAAGTTGCATCCTTGCCATAAAGTGAAAGTAAGGTTAAGTTAATTGTTATCTGTCTCTAGGTTGCTTCTTTGCTTAGAAATGCAACCTGTAAACTCCCTGATTTGACAGAAAAACACCCTAAATTTAAAATAAAGGACATGGAGTAGTAAGATCATCATTTAATGCAGAGGCATCAGATAACCTCTAAGGGCAAAGACTTCTCAGAAACCAGAGTGTTCAATAGGTCTGAAAATGAAGCAAAAAATATCAAAAGCCTTTTCTGCACGGGGAAAAATATAAGGTTGAATAACTGCGTAAAGATTGTTATATCAGTGGGTCACCGCTTACATTCGGGTCTTGGCACTTCACCTCTGGAGGACAAAGTCCAAGCAAGCCTGCAAAGAGGCCTACCTCTGCTTAGAAGAAATTCAGCATGTCCTCCAGTTGTGGTGTTCAGAAAGGCAGCCCAGGAGAAAGCAAGGAAAGATCTTACTTTCCTGATAGAAATCACCACCCACGGGAAAGGGCGAAAACATGAATTTCTTCGTTAAGGTACAAAGAAGACAGTAAATCAGAACTGGGAAATGAAAATTGTAATGTTTTCCTATTCTTCAAAGATTTCAGGATTTTCTCTTCAAAATGTCTGTCTGGAACAAAGATTAAGGTTTAAACATCCCTTTCTTTTTTTTTTTTTTCTCCAAAGATAAAGTCCAGAAAAATAAAAATATTTCTTATGTAATTTGAGGCATGTGGGTAGTTATTAAATATTCATTCTTGGTATTTTTTTCTTAAGCATTAAAATGACAGTATTTTAAACAAGAAAATCAGTATCCTTCTTTTTAAAAGTTCTGAAATAAATAACCAGAGATTGGGGGGTTTCTTATGGTGCTGAATGAAAAGAAATTGACCTTAAAACCGTCTTTAAAAAAATACTGTTTCTTGATGAAAACCTCTTCAGCTGAGTGATTGCCAATTTTCTATATTCATTTTCAGGGCAGGACTGCATTTTAACTAAGTTCAGCAATCCATAAACACTCTAAACGTTTTCTTTCATTAATGCATGTAAATTTTAAAGGCAAGAAACTGCAATCCATACTCATTTGATGAGTGCTTACCCATGGAATGATTATATCCTCTTCAGAGGACTGTCTTAGTCCTCTGGAAACAGGAAATGCACAGGCAGTCCACACTGGTGCAGAGATCATATCACATTGTTTTCTTCTTACTGCAGTCAGTAAGGGTGCATACTTTTGCCTGATTCTCAGTGACAGAATTATGTAGAAATTCTGTGGTGAATGAAAATCACGGCAGTTTTCTCCCATTTCAGGTCTTCAGGGGTTCTGAAAATCTGCATAAATGTTTATCTTGACAGGTGACAGGACTAATTTTCTGACTAGATTTTAATTTTATATTATATCAGCCAGTGTGCATAACAGACCAGATGAACATCGTACCTGGATAAATGTTGCTGAAGCTTTTACCCCAGAGTGTGTGTCCTCATGATCTGGTGTGTGCCTGCCAGCTGAGACTCCACTGGCAATGGGGATGCTCCTCTGAGGCTGTCAGAGGTACTGCTTTGTCAACATGATATTTGGAAGGAGGTGCATGTAATAACATAAAGGTTTCTGTGCAGCATCTGTCTAGTCATAAAAGGGTGACCTACTTTTGTCCAATAGTCCCACAAAAAATTAAATAACACTATTGCTCTCATTGACAGCACATACAACTGATTGAAAAATAGCTAGTGCTATGTGAAAGCCTGAGAACTGATCAAATGAGTGCAAATAACTTAAGAGAGCAGTCCGACTCAGAAATTTTCTCTCCTGTAAAACAAATTATGTGATAAATAAGGGCACAGGTTAAGAGACAGACATAACAGTGGCTGCTGATGAAACCGTGACAGTGGCTGTGCCCTGTGCAAAGTGCTTGTGAGGATCAGTTCTCCATGTGGAGGGGAGATTGGGACTCAGCAGCTCTGGCTTCTTCACCTGTTTTCACCATTGCTTGCCTTGTGACTGACAAGTCTCACTTAGCTTTTATGTCCTTCTGCTGCCTGGTCCCACAGATGAAGTCATTTGTCCCAAGTGTCTCTTCTACAGCAACCTTGTGATGACCCGTATGCTTGTACTGTTTCTACGTGGCATCAGCCAAAGAACAGGACTTGTTAATATATAGTTTATACAGTACTACTAGGGAAGAATATGCAGTTCACAGTGTTGTTTTCTTCTTGGAAGGCTGATTTTAGTCAGACTTGTTGTTTTTTTTCCTTTAAAGTTGTTTTTTTTTTATTCTTGGAAAAGCAGAAGAAAAAAACCCGAAGCTACTTCTATGAGTTGGTGTGTCATGGTTTAACCCCAGCTAGCAACTAAGCACCACACAGCCGCTTGCTCAGTCCCCACTACTGGTGGGATGGGGGAGAGAATCAAAAGAGTAAAAGGGAGAAAACTCGTGGGTTGAGATAAGAACAGTTTATTAATTGAAGTAAAATAAAATACAACAGTTTAGTAGGTAAAGCAAAAGCTGTGCATGCAAACCAAGCAAAACAAGGCGAATGCATCCCCAGGAAAGCAGGGCTCCATCATGCGTAACCGTTACTTGGGAAGACAAACGCCATCACTGCAAATGTCCCCCCCTTCCTTCTTCTTCCCCCAGCTTATATACTGAGCATGACGTCATGTGGTATGGAATAGCCCTTTGGCCAGTTTGGGTCAGCTGTCCTGGCTCTGCTCCCTCCCAGGTTCTTGCACACTGGGCAGAGCACGGGAAGCTAAAAAGTCCTTGACTAGTGCAAACACTACTTAGCAATAACAAAAGCATCAGTGTATTATCAACATTATGCTCATACGAAATCCAAAACACAGCACTATGCCAGCTACTAGGAAGAAAAATTAACTCTATCCCAGCTGAAACCAGGACAGGAACAGACATCTGTATGGAAGTGGTGCCCTTTGCAATGGGTTCTGATGGCAGCAACGCTGAGCTGTGAATGACTGTTTTCGGGCCCAGGCAGGAAGCAGGTCTACATCAAGGTTAAAATTTTCTTCTTTGTAACAAAAATACTTATTAATGAAGAGAGAAGAATTTGTCTGTGGTTGTTTTGTTCTATTTTGTTTTTTGACATATCTGGCAGTTTAATGATAGGACTTTGATGAAATAAATTAATCAATGTTTGCCTTAAGGATGTGCATGTTATTTGTTGTCTTGGACTCTACAAAGGAAATTATTTCAGTAGAGAGCTGGGCTTTGTGTCTCATATGCCTGAAAGAAAACATCAGCCACGGTGCTCACAACAGTCTTTTCAAAGCCAGCAAGAGGAATGGTCACAGCAGCAGGATTCCCACAGCTCTGTTTCATCATGAATTTGTCTTTGGTTTGTTTTTGTCGTCCCTTTGGAAGGATGAGTCTCTGGAGGGATCGGCTGAATTTTAACTGTCATAGAGTGCTCTGACTCAAAATAACACCATTGAGTCCAGAAATGTTCTACAACACTGGAAGTAATGACATAGGAAAAAGTAGGCTATTTAAACAAGTGGCAAAGGGAACAAAGGTTTACCCAGCTGCACTCTGGCACGCCAGTATCCATCTCTACCCTGCACAAGGGAATTGTCTGTAGAAGAATAGCATGGTTGCTTTCACTCTGCAGAACCAAAATCATCTTTTCCATTTCAATCACAGGCCTTTGCCAAACACTCAGCCAACTTTCTTTCAATTAATTTATTTTT
Organism: Nipponia nippon; assembly: GCF_047370975.1. Lineage (NCBI taxonomy): Eukaryota > Metazoa > Chordata > Aves > Pelecaniformes > Threskiornithidae > Nipponia > Nipponia nippon. The sequence goes on from NW_028262402.1 coordinate 120,925, forward strand.
CCTACCTGTTTTAGACAATTGTCACCCTTTAATTTTTCCTGGTCCTCTACATTTTGAGAGGAGAGCAACCAAAGCAGAACACAGTATTCAAACTGCAGATACGTCATGGACTGATACAGTGTAAAACTTATATTCTCTGTGCTGTATTCTTATCATAATAGTTCCTAATATATAATTTATTTTTTAACTCCACGGGAGCATTGAACTGCGTTTTCATGGGACTAGCTATTATAATGATCATCTCGGTGCCCATCACCATGGCTCTGTATGTAAAGTTGTGTGCGTCTCCTTTCCCACATGCATTTCTCTTCTTTTGTCTACATTGAATTTCCTTACCTGGTTCTTCAAACATGACTGTTATGAGGTCCTTCCACAGTTATTCACAACTTACTATTAACTTTACTATTAACCTTAACTTACTATTCTGACTGGTTTAGTATCATCGGCAAATTTTGTCACCTCTTCCCAATGACTAAGAAAAGGCAGAATGCTGTATCCAACATGCAGACTGAGCCTACCACAATTCACCTCTTTTTTGGAAAGATCATTGTGCAATATTTGGACAGTAGGATTGAAGCTGTGGTTCTGAGCTAACTATCTGAGCTGCTTTACATATTACTACCTGTATCTCTGTAGCAGAAGATTCTGGAGGAAAAGATAAATCCATTTTACTAGCATTAATCAAGGAAATGTAGGTACACTGCAAAACACCTAACTTATCCTCCATGCCAATTTTCACAACCACATCTTTTGTGGTGGGTTGACCCTGGCTGGATGCCAGGTGTCCACCAAAGCTGCTCTGTCACTTACCTCCTCAACTGGACAGGGGAGAGAAAAAAAAATATGACAAAAGCCTCATGAGTCGAGATAAGGAAAGGGAGATCACTCAGCAATTACCATCACGGACAAAACAGACTCAACTCTGGGAAATTAATTTAATTTATTACCAATCAAATCAGAGTAGGGTAATGAGAAATAAACCCAAATCTTAAAACACCTTCCCCCCACCCCTCCCTTCTTCCTGGGCTCAACTTCACTCCTGATTTGTCTACCTCCTTCTCCCCAGCAGTGCAGGGGGATGGAGAACAGGGGTTGCGGTCAGTTCATGACACGTTGTATCTTCCGCTCCTTCCTTCTCAGGAGGAGGACTCCTCACACTCTTCCCCTGCTCCAGCATGGGGGTCCCTCACATGAGAGACAGTCCTCCACGAACTTCTCCAATGTGGGTCCTTCCCACAGGCTGCAGTTCTTCACGAACTGCTCCAGCATGGGTCCCTTCCATGGGGTGCAGTTCTTCAAGAATGGACTGCTCCAACATGGGTCCTCCATGGGGTCACAGGTCCTGCCAAGAGCCTGCTCCAGTGTGGGCTTCCCACAGGATCACAGCCTCCTTCGGGTATCCGCCTGCTCCAGTGTAGGTTCCTCCATGGGCTGCAGGTGGATATCTGCTCCACAGTTAACCACCACGGGCCGCAGGGGAATCTCTGCTCTGGTGCCTGGAGCACCTCCTCTCCCTCCTTTTTCACTGGCCTTGGTGTCTGCAGAGTTGACATATTCTCTTACATATTCTCACTCCTCTTCTCTGGCTGCAGTTGCGCAGCAGGTTTTTTTCCCTTCTTAACTATGTTATCCTAGAGGCGCTACCACCGTCGCTGATTGTCTCAGCCTTGGCTGGCGGTGGGTCCATCTTGGAGCTGGCTGGTATTGACTCTATTGGACATGGAAGAAGCTTCTAGCAGCTTCTCACAGAAGCCACTCTTGTAGCCTCCCTGTTACCGAAACCTTGCCATGCAAACCCAATACAGTTGCCTGAGTATCTCAGGGAATCACACTGAGACAATGACTTCAGGGTGACACTGGTGTCCAGATTCAGCTGGATGGTGCTGAGTGTGAAGTAAATGAGCTTTCTGCTCCACTGTTCCTGAAGATGTTCAGCTCTGTACTCTGAAAAATCTCCTATTGCTGAAGCCAAAGAGAGTTTTGTGTTGATGAGTGGAATGTAGAATATTCCTTACACGCTACAAAATACATGCAAATGATGATGTACATTTCTGGATATTTTCAGTCTATTATCTGTAGACTTACTTTATAGGACTCAAATATTGTTCTGCTGAGAAGCAGTGCCCCTTTATGGAAAATCAATGAGGCCATGGAAATACATTTTAAAGTATACATCATTTGCTGCATGTAGCTAATGAACAAGGGAAGAAATTCACATTTTTCCCCTCTCAAATGCTCCTGTCTTTCAGTTAAAACAGTTTTCTGTTAATTAATCCTAATTCATGCTGTCCCCTATATTCTTCAAAGAATTTTTTCTTTTTTGTTTAAAAGTGCATGCAAGTCAGACATAGGTGCACACAGGCATGCAGGTGTACATGTATATTTGAGAGGCTGGCTTTTAAGTTATCTTATCTAGTTAGACTGTAGATTCAGTAAGGTGAGGCATGATATAAATGAGAGTTTTGGTTACTGTAAAGCATTTGCATACTGCTTCACTGTAACGGAGCAATTTCCTTTCAACTTTATAAATTAACAGAGAAAACAAACCTCCTGCTGAGGTAAAGAAGTTGTCATGAAAGCTTGAGAAGGTAATAGCAAAAGGAATGCTCCTGGATAGATCTATTATATTTCACATTACAACAGCCTTTGGAATAACCTAGAGCACTCCGTGAAGTCTGGTCATGAATATAAAGCCACATGTGTTAGAGACATGCTTTACTACTGAGTGTAATATTGTTACATAGAAAATTGTATGGAATGGAGTGATTAGTCCTATGCTTTTCTGAAGTTATTGTCATGCTTAATATCTTTTGGATATACTCTTATAACTTCTGAGAGCCTTTTACTTGCTTAGTACTTTGACAGGGTGGCATAGATCCACTCATATGGATTCATTTGTTCTGTCACAGCTTGGACGATGTGCAACAATAACCCTATCAATATCATAATTATGAAGCATTTCTCTCTCACTGTTTGCTAGCTACCTCGGAGTCAAGAACAGTCAAAAAAACTGTCTGCTTTTAAAAGGATGTATTGAACCAAGGTTTCTCTCTTTCTATCGCTGCACACTGTGCTCCTCTGAAGTGCAAAGAAGGGCAAGGTCTCAGCACCTCAGTACTGAGTTTTAATGAGTCATACTTTCACAGCCCTCTACCATTTGGAGAATATGGACAAGAACAACAACGTACCTGAGGTTTATAAGTTTTCAAATGAGAGAAATATCTGCTCTCTTAGGGTTACCTAAAGTTAAGGATAGAAAGGACAGTGTAGGGGCTTGGGAGTTTTTTAGTTTTCCCGAATTAGTTAGTCCTGACCACATTCTCAACTTTAATGTTTACCTTGATATTATGCAAAGTGAACAGCTCACATCTGCTCAGAACATTTGGGATCTTTAGAGGAAAAAAAACCAAGCAACTCTCTCTCCACCCCCACAAATGCCAAAATATTCAGTGACAGAAATTGTCTAGAACCCTAGGAAAGGGATTGTCTCCAGAGCCAGAACAAAAGCTCCAAGGACTCAAAAGCTCCATTCAAGTGCTATGTGCTCAAGAAGCAAAGTAGGAATAAAAAAATGTTTTTAAGTCTCTGTGGCTGGAATTCAGTGCAGATTTTTTTCTGCCAGAAATACAACCTTGAGTGCTTTAATAATTGGGATACTTCATCACTTTTACTGGCATAAACTCCAGGATGAATGTACATGCTCCCAACAGAGGTAGATCTAATCTCTTTTCTTTCCTCCTGGCTGTCTGTGCTTGCATTGCCATTGCTGTGGAAACATACTCAGGGAACTGAACTGGCCAAAGAATACTCTCTTTCCTATATAGGACAGTTTTCAGCTGGGACATCTTCCTGATGTAGTTTTTTGTTGCCTGCCACACAAAGTGTAGTACTGCCTAAGGAAGGCATTTAATTATTACCTCAAAAAAAGAACCAACTGTAAAAATAAATTCAGGAGAACTGCAGACATGATAGGAAAATCCATAGTATATATTCAGTGCATTTAAATGTTCATGAAAGTTGCCAAGTTGCAGTCTGTGAGAGTGAACTATGGGTTCTTTGATGCATCCTGGACTTCAATAAACCATGGCAGAGATTTCATTGTGACAAGGGACCAATTTCTCCAACTGTCTGAAACAGGAGAGAAAAACAAAGCAGATGTTTCCTTAGTAGAATTAAGACCAGGAAATGCACAAGCAGAGATCTAAATAATTTTTATCTCTTTTTTTATGACACATTTGTGAATTATTTACATCATGCACTTGTAATTAGAGAGCAGAACAGATGGTAGAGGTTTAGTTTAAAAAAATAAAGAAAATATTTCCTTTCAAAAACAGTGATGCCAAGGATCTATTTACTACATCTGGAAGGTGTTTCTGCCTTCTCTTTGTAACTGAAGTGTTGCTCCACTGACATTAAATGGGAAGGAAGTGAGACCTAAGGGCATGCTTATGCTTGAAACTCTGCATTTTGTGTATCCTTTCTTAATGATCCACAGCACACTGCACATACCCACCATTTTGTTATTTTCTGATAAAAATGTGTTCACAATGGCAAATGCATTTGTGATAAAAACTATAGCGACTACACATTAATGCCATGTTTTGAAAGGAGAAAACAACATTCTGGTCAGAAATCCCATGGTTCATTGATTCAAAATTGTGCTGTACTCACTCTGGGGTTTCTCAGATTGCATATTGCAATGTGAAAGAAACCCAGGTGATTGTGAGAAAAAGGCTGACCATTGGAAATTATATGGTTTGACCCGTACAAGCTCTTTGCTTTTGTTAGCAAGTGCCACGTTGAAAATGTCAAGACACGGGAAAAAAAGCCACACTGGTAATTGCTAGAAGGTTGCAGGGATGCAGATTATTGCAGATCAGACTACACTCATTTTATGGTATCGTGTTTATGCTGGTAAGTGTATCTGAGAAAGGAGAAGGACTTAGCAAAATAAAAACTATCAAAGTAATTAGATCATTCCACAAACATCAAGAGCATCAAGAATACATCCTTTTCTGACAGCTGTGCTGTAGTGAAACAAAAGTCATTAAGTGGAATAATTGAGTAAAATAAAACAGGTTGTGATATCCATGAAATTGTATTAATTCCATCTTGGCCATAGACTCTGAATGAGTATGTTACCAAGTTTCCAGAATCGTAAGAATGGTCCTAGTGGCATTGACTGGCACAGCAGCAATATACTGCGAGGTCACAAAAATAAGATATGCCTTTGCAAATATGTATGAAGCATATAGATTGACTTTTTATGTTACATATTAATGCGTACACTCAGAAATACCCATAATATTAGGAATCTTTTCTTGATTTCTTAATTTTGTATTCATATTTAAGAAATTTAATACATTTAGTGTTAACCTCCAAAAGTGAGCAGAATTGCTTGCCGAGATCCCAGTGGTCTAGTCACAAAGTAGATTAAAGCATTAAGGAGAAAGCAATACTATTTTTAAAGCATATCTTAGTTTGTGTGTCATTGGTTTCTTTGTTTGTTTTTGTCTTTTTTTTACAAACTTTTCATCTCTGTGATGACACCTCGAAAAAGTACCTAAGTTTATAATATGAGCAGGTTTTTAATGACATTTGAAAGACTTGAGACATGGTTTCATCTCTCTGTTCTGTTCGCTTTATTGCAAGAGTATATTTTACAGACAAATGGCTCTGGAATATAGCTCTAGGTCATATTAAATAAGTAGCTAGAGGGGCATAGCTTATCATAATTTATCATAAAGTTTTTTCTCTAAAGGAAGATATACAGTTGTTGAACAAAAGGCATTTGGCTGTGAGATAGGCTGTAAAGTCACTGAACTACTGTTTGCCAGATATTAAATTAAAACGGATTATTTGCTTCTTTCGCTGCAGTAGCCAAGATCTACACACTGTGCAAATCCAGAGTCTTAAAAAATAAATTCTGACACATATCCAAGACATGTTTCAATTTTAGGTGTGAAACTTGTGTGCCGTAAAGTGTGAGAGGTAACTATCTTTACTATAAAGAAATAAATCAGTTCTCCTACTTTTCAAATTTGAAAGGAAAGAAAAAAGATAAATTATATCTTGTAAACTTTGGAATTTTATATAAGTAAATTAGCACCTCTCCCCAGCCTCAATGTAAATACATAAATATACATATACTTGTGTTTGAGGCCATGACTCTAATGGGCTGCTTGTACTGCTATGGAGATTGTGTATAGGCAAAATGGTCTCCAACTATACACAGACATTTAGTTCTGAATCTCAGTGGAGCAGGTGACTGGCTTAAAGTCCCCACCATCAATTTCTACCAACACCTGGGAGGCACCTTCCCATCATTATGCCGGCACAAGGGGCTGTGCAAACTATTCCTAATCTGCTTTGACAACATCAGCCCAGCTGGAGTAAATCTCCCTTGCTGTTCCTTTGGAGCCAGTCTAGCTGACCTTGCCTGTGTGAAGGGTTCATATAGTCCCCTCTAGTTGGCAAGGTGGTGGGGTCAGCAGACTACACCAGAATGGCAATAACAAGCAGTCTGGAGACAGGTATATATATACAGCCACACCATCTGTCTGCTGTGTAAACATGTGTTCACTACCTGTACTGGCAGTGATCGGTATAGTAAGAACACACTTCACAAACAAAGTATGCTCTTCGGACAAAAGCACTCCTGTACATCTACACTAAAGCACCTCTGCTAGCATGACCAGCTGAGTCACAAGGTATTCACAAGATTTATGAAGAGATGTAACTAACTTTATCAGTACAGTGATAGCCTTTACATTTTCCCCAATGTGGCTGGGGTATGGCTTGATATTGACACCACAGTGGTCACACAATCCTTTCAGTAAATATAGTCAGACTGGTACAGAGTATACAGACTTTCACACTATGGGACAAAGTCCTCCTTTGTAGTCACTTGAAAACTGAGTTAGTCCTGTGCAGTCTAGACCTATGCACATACAGCACTTTGGGCAACATGTGAAATCATAAAGAACACCCCTTGAAATTCAACAAAATATTTCACTTAGAGAATCTTTACTTTTTGGAGATTTGCGTGACTTTTGTCATGCAATTTGCACTTCATATATGTTGTGCAAACAACACAAATATGCTCTTCTGCATATTTGACTATTAACTATTTTCTACAGTTCTGCTTGGCTCAGTTTAAAAATACTTAGAACATTGTAAACGAAGACATTCATGGTGAATGTGATATAGTATGCAATATATGTTACTCTAAAATATTCTATTGTTTCAGCAAAGTATTTCTGTATTTAGGAAGACCTAGTATTTAAAATTTCATCTTACAGGTGAGTATTTTCCATCAACAATAAGAAAAAAATGAAATTTTATTGTTTGAGCTGATACAGAAATTCCTCCTTAGGCAGGTATCTAATTTTTAGTTCTTCCTTGCATGGCAACATTTCATGAATGTACTGTTATCTGTGACTGGGTTATCTGTGACTGGAAAGATGTAAGGGATGAAAGGAAGCAGTATGTTACAATGAAAAGAGAAAGAACATCCTAAAGACCAAGCTAGACAGGCATGCTCACTGTAAGGTGAAAATATGAATTCATAGCACAGCTTAGAATTTAGTGATATGAAGAAAAGGGAGGAAAAATGAACTGCAAGACAAAGTGAAAAGTGGTTGTGCAGCAATACATTGAGCAGCAGAGTTTGCCTGAACAGTTAAATCAGCCAACATTGCAGCAAATGAGACAGAAGACCAAGGGTTTACCAGTTTGAATTTTAGCTGCATCAAAAATGGTTGCAGCTCTGCAAAAATGGGGAATGAAATTTCTGCAGTCCCAAAGCAGCTCTTGCTCCTGTGAAAATTAATGATTGAATGAAAAAGGAGAAAAAAAGTATATGTTAATCCCACTCCTGAAAATACAGATATGGATGCACATTTTAGCTTTACTAGGGACACATCAGTAAAACAGACACAGGATATAATAGAGATCAACTCAAAGCCTAATTTATCAAATTAATAGCAAGAAAAACTATCTGATCAAATCCAGCCGTAGTACACCCTGTTGACTTAACTATATGATGATATGATGATAAATTTAATCCACTGTGTGAGCAGATTAAATCCCTATAGTTCTTCAAGTTCCCTTTGGTCATAGTATCTCCAATGATGCTCAACAACAGCTTTCGCTGGCTTTATAACTGTCTTTCTTACCCAGCAAATGACAGAGAATTATTCCTCGCAAAGTATAATTTCCATTATACAGTGTCCATTCAGCTGTAATTCAGTTACACTTCTTTGTGTTTTTATTTCACCAGGCAGAGCAGTACTATTCACATAAACTTAAACTCTGTTTTTCTGCTCTCAGTCACTATGAATGCATAAAGAGCTAGTGTTTAGAGATCCCTGAAGATATCTTCAGTTATGCAAAGAGGAAAAAGAATGCATGAGCACAAGTAAAAACACATTAATACTTGGTGCATTGGGTTGCCGATATCATGTAGATAACCGTGTCAATTTAGATTTCTGCATGGACACTGCTAAGGGAAAAAATTTATTCAAGTAAATTGAACACAAAGACTAAAATATTTTTATTTGTGTATTATGCTTTCAATATTTACATAGTACATTTTTCTCTTCAAGTATCTGTTCTGTCTCCCAACATCCTTCGCCTTCTTCCCCAGTGTCCTCAGTAATGTCACAGTGCACTCATCAGGCAGCTCCAAGTTCCCTTCTATTACTAATAATTAGTGGTGTACTAGAATAGTCTTCTTGTGCAAAACACTTCATAATATATCATCTATTTGTCTCCATACTGTCTCTATCTATCTATTTACACATACATGTCATGTATGCATTTTCCCATGCCTCATCAGGACAAAGATTACAACTTTTACCATTTTCCAGAGCTGAGGAGAGATCCCCCCCAGTATTATACTCACCTATCATAATCTTGATTGCAGCAGCTTTTGGTCATCTTGTGTTAACAGCTCCAGTCTGCAGCAGCCAGATGGAGATCAAAGGTAGAGCAGTTTTTGCATTTCACATTCCCTGTGGAGTGCCTCTAATTTATATAGGCATTGTCAGAGCATATGTTCTACATCTCAAGTGCCAGCCCTAAGCACGGGACTACCCAGGACGGAAGGTCTTTCTGCTCCTGTTTTGACCATGATTCCTATCCTGGACTCCCTAAAAATCCACAAAGATGTAATTAAAACTGACATATATTTTTGTGTCAGTTTTCCCACTTCTGTGCTTCACTGTATGTCTCCTTACCCACTCCATATTTTCAAAGGTTACCTCTGACTACATAAACTTAAAAAGCAGACCGTTCTTTTCTCCTGCTACTTTCTGCTTTTAAATTAATTTAAATATATTACTAAAAGATGTTGAGAACATTTAGAACACAAGTTATAAAAATCCTGCTTACAGATCATTGTATAACTCACCTTATTGGTTAATAAACTCATACTGCACTGTCAAACCAGTTTTGCACGTATAATCTAATGTCAAATTGGTTTAACTTACATATAATTCTTACTTTCTATCTCATGCAATTCAGCATTTGTGGGAGCAAAATCATACTAGCTGTGATAGCTATGGGTAAAATCAGGGTTTAGTGTATATTTGACATTTCACCTTCCACATTTAAAAGGTACAGAATATATGAAGAAGGCATGAAGTCAGCTGTAACTGAAACTTCAGTGCAGTGAGTTCCTGTTCTCCACCCCCTCAAACAGAAATGTCTTCAATTACAGACTGTGGGGTCAGACACAAGAACAGGGAAAGGAGTCCTTCAGTCAAGCTTAAACTGTAAAACGTATGTATGCAGCCAAGCAAATGTGGTGTCTTCTGTTTTGTATCTTGTATGGACACCTTTCTAGGAACAGTGAGAGAGGAACGGTTGCAGCAGATCTAGACTTTTCTCCATTACTTTCTCCATTACTTTTCTCCCTTTGCCTTTTTACTTTTTTTCCCCCTGATTTCTTTTTTTTTTAGAATTCATCTTAATGTTTAAAATTTTCAGTCAAACTAATGTGCTTTCCTTTTTGCACATAGAGATGAAGGCTCAATAATTATTAAAGACACAAATAAAGCAAGCTGACACACATCTTTAGGGGTATATTTCTTATTCATTCAGCATCTAATGGATGAGGTTTTCTTCCTTAAAAATTTGGGATTTTCCCCAGTTTTATCTTAAAGCTAAAACTGACTTGTAAACACCTTGAAATGTCACTGTTCCGTAAACTGGCAGTAAAGGGATCAATAGTTTTCATTTCCTCGGGCACATGAAGAAATAAAATGGTGGATGTGAATGACTATCTTTGCCCTTGATACTTCCCCAATGCTGAGAAACCTGATACAAGCCTGAGACAGAGCTAAAAGACAGTGCTTCCTTTTCCTGCTTACACAGCACAGACTCTCATTGAACTTACCTAGGAAAGGAAACAAAGAGAATACATATCTAGGGAAATCACAAGAGAAAGAAATCATGCAAACACCTCTAGACTGCTTCCAGACCCAAATCACATGGACCTAGTGTCTCACATCTTTATCGAGAGAGGAATTTCAGCTCAGTTAAATACAAGTATGTCCATCCTGATTCCTATCAAAGTAGGTGGGAGGAGAACTTTCAAAAGCATAAATGTGAGTTAAGGACATCTTTCTTCCTGCCTTTCATTTAGGTACTGAACACCTTCCACAGCTCTGCAAGACTTCATTACAAAGGTAACTACATTTCATAGCTCAGTGCATGCAATTCAATTAACTTCCAGAGATGGTGCTGGAGAGAATGCAGTTTAACCCTCGGAGTTCAGATTGGATTTCAATATTGATATTTAAGGTGGAAAAAATGTAATTGGCATTCTTAATTGTGCCTGAATGTTCACCCCCTATCACATCTCAGAAACAGAGTAGGCTGGAAATCTACAATAGCATATTTGCAGACTACCTTTTCAGAGCAAACTGTGCATTTGCCAGTATATATACACAAAAATTAGCAGAAATCAATATCAATACTAGACTTTCTTCGTAAGTGGCATCCCTCCAGTGAGCTCCTGAATTAATAGGGTAGGAATGCCAATACAATTACACATGACCTCTTGACTACTAATACTTTCAAGCCTTTTATCTCATTAAAAACTGATGATCTATGTCAGAAGAGATGCTTCTGCTGCTGTTATTCAAGTCCAGAACTGGGAAGAAAAAAAGTTTATTATATTACTGTTCTGGTTTAACCCCAGCCAAGGACTAAGCACCACACAGCCGTTTGCTCGCTTCCCGCCCCGCCCCCGGTAGGATGGGGAGAGAATCAGAAGGATAAAAGTGAGAAAATTCGTGGGTTGGGATAAAGACAGTTTAACAGGTAAAGCAAAAGTTGTGAGTGCAGGCAAAGCAAAACAAGGAATTTGTTCACTACTTCCCATCAGCAGGCAGGTGTTCTGCCATCTCCAGGAAAGCAGGGCTCCATCAGGTCTCAGTCAGTGAGGCACGAGGCGGCAGCAACCTTAAGTCCTGTTACGGGGTGCTAGATTGGGATGGAAAAGGGGAGTTCCTGAGACAGGAAACACAATAGAGAGCCTGGTGGGGCTATTACACCAAGAACCTGCAGCTCTCGTGAGCAAGGCGGAAGGGCCTTGGGCGTTACAATGTAAACGCGGGGGATTTAAACAGCCCTAGGGAGCGCCAGCAACCAGGGCAGGCAAACAGGGTATGGCACATCAGAAAGGGCAGGGCAAGGCAGTTTGCAAGGCAGTTTGTGCAGCAGTTTGCGCAGGCAGGGCGCAGTCAGCTGGCAAGCTCAACTTGCGATCTTCACCCTCCCAGAAGAGACTTAGTCATGGTTTCCACTCGGACAAAAACCATCACCAGAAGAGATGTGGTGACCCAGGCAGAGCTCCCACAAAAACATGCAGCCACCCAGGTCTCTGGCTGCAGGCAGTGCCAGAGTCTTGCTCTGGTGATGCAGGGTTGTCAAGACAACACCTGCGTGAGCTGCAGCCAGGTGGAGGATCTGCTCAGCCTGGTGGCAGAGCTGAAAGAAGAAGTAGAAAGATTGGGGTGTATGAGGGAGTGCGAGAGGGAGATAGACCGGTGCAGCCACTCCCTACCATCCCTGAGACTAGCACACCAGATGGAAGCATCAAAAGAAGGAGAGGTTCCCCTGCCCTCTTACCACCAGGCAGAAGGAGGGGGCCTAAGAGAAGGAGAAGGATGGAAACAGATCCCTGCTTGGCGCAGCAGGCAAATCCTCTCCCGGCCTACCTCGCCCCCCCAGGTGCGCTTACACAATAGGTATGAGGCTCTGGAACTTGAGGCCCAGGAGGATGAAGATACGGACAGTGATCCACCCAAGGGGTTAACTAGGGGGAATCAGTCAGCCCCACGCATTACAACGGCCACTGGTAAGAAAAAAGAAGGCTAATTGTCATAGGCGACTCCCTTCTGAGGGGAAGAGAGGGCCCAATATGCCTGTCGGACCCATCCCATAGGGAAGTCTGCTGCCTCCCTGGGGCCCAGGTCAGAGACATTACTAGGAAGCCCCCGAGGCTAGTACAACCGTCTGATTATTATCCACTATTGCTTGTTCAGGTTGGCAGGGATGAGGTAGCTGATAGAGGCACAAAGACGATCAAAAGGGACTTCAGAGAACTGGGGTGATTACTTGACGGATCAGGAGTGCAGGTAGTGTTTTCCTCCATCCTGTCAGTAGCCGGGAGGCCTACAGAAAGGAACAGGAAGACCCATCTCATTAACATGTGGCTCAGAGGCTGGTGCCAGCAGTGGAATTTTGGGGTTTTTCAATCATGGGGCAGTTTACATGGCACCGGGCCTGCTGGTGACAGATAGGGTTCACTGTCTCAAAGCGGGAAAAGGATTCTAGCTCAGGTGTTAGCAGGCCTCACTGAGAGACCTTTAAACTAGATTTGAAGGGGGAAGGGGATAAAACCAGGCTTGCTAGGGATGAGCCTAGGGGTGGCATGCCAGTGTTGGAGGTGAGATCAAGAGCCCAGCTGAAGTGCATTTACACCAATGCACGCAGCATGGGCAATAAACAGGATGAGCTGGAAGCCATTGTGCAGCAAGAAAACTATGACATAGTCGCCATCACAGAAACCTGGTGGGATAACTCTCATGACTGGAGTGCCACAATGGATGGCTATAAGCTCTTCAGAAGGGACAGGCAAGGAAGGGGAGGTGGTGGGGTAGCTCTATACGTTAGAGAGTGTTTTGATTGTGTGGAGCTTAATGATGGTAATGATAAGGTCGAGTGCTTACGGGTGAAGATCGGGGGGAAGGCTAACAAGGCGTCACAGGATATCTCACAGTCTCTAGCCCTTGTTCTCGTGGGAGACTTCAACTTACCCGATATTAGCTGGAAATACAACTCAGCAGAGAGAAAGCACTCTAGGAGGTTCCTGGAGTGTGTGGAAGATAACTTCCTGACACAGCTGGTAAGCGAGCCAGCCAGGGGAGGTGCCCCGCTGAACCTGCTGTTTATGAATGGAGAAGGCCTGGTGGGTGATGTGGTGGTTGGAGGCTGTCTTGGGCTCAGCGACCATGACATGATAGAGTTTTCAATTCTTGGAGAAGTAAGGAAGCGGGTCAGCAAAACCGCTGCCCTGAACTTTAGAAGGGCAGACTTTGGGCTGTTCAGGAGCCTGGTTGACAGAGTCCCTTGGGAGGCAGTCCTGAAGGGCAAAGGAGTCCAGGACGACTGGGCATTTTTCCAGAAGGAAGTCTTAAAGGCGCAGGAGCAGGCTGTCCTCATGTGCCGAAAGATGAGCAGTCAGGGAAGAAGACCGGCCTGGCTGAACAGAGAGCTTTGGCTGCAACTCAGAAAAAAAAGAGAGTTTACTATCTTTGGAAGAAGGGGCAGGTAACTCAGGAGGACTACAAGGCTATTGTTAGGTTATGCAGGGAGAAAATTAGAAAAGCAAAAGCCCAGCTAGAACTTAAATGGGCCACCGCACTTAAAGATAACAAAAAATGTTTTTACAAGTATTTCAGCAACAAAAGGAGGACCAAGGAGAATCTCCAGTCTTTTATTGGATGCAGCGGGAAACCGCCACAAAGGATGAGGAGAAGGCTAAGGTACTTAATGCTTTCTTTGCCTCAGTCTTTAATAGTCAGACTGGTCATCCTTGGGGTTTTCAGGCCCCTGAGCTGGGAGATGGAGATGGGAAGCAGAATGAAGCCCCAACAAGCCAAGAGGTAACAGTCACCGACCTGCTCCTCCGCCTGAATGCTCACAAGTCTATGGGGCCAGATGGGATCCACCCGAGGATACTGAGGGAGCTGGCGGAAGTGTTCACCAAGCCACTTTCCATCATCTATCAGCAGTCCTGGTCAACCGGGGAGGTCCCAGCTGACTGGAAGGTAGCTAATGTGATGCCCCTCTACAAGAAGGGTTGGAAGGAGGATCCTGGGAAGCCACAGGCTTGTCAGCCTGACCTTGGCGCCGGGCAAGGTCATGGACCAGATCATCTTGAGTGCCATTATGTGGCATTGTGTGGGACAGCCGGGGGATCAGGCTCAGCCAGCATGGATTTATGAAAGGGAGGTCCTGCTTCACTAACCTGGTCTTCTTCTATGACAAGTTGACCTGCTTAGTGGATGAGGGGAAGGCTGTGGATGTTGTCTACTTGGACTTTAGTAAGGGCTTTGACACCGTGTCCCACAGCATTCTCCTGGAGAAGCCGGCTGCTCATGGCTTGGATGAGTATACTCTTCGCTGGGTAAAAAACTGGCTGAACAGCTGAGCCCAGAGAGTGGTGGTGAATGGAGTCAAATCCAGCTGGGAGCCGGTCATGAATGGTGTTCCCCAGGGCTCAGTGTTGGGGCCGGTCCTGTTCAACATCTTCATTGATGGTCTGGATGAGGGGATCGAGTGCACCCTCAGTAAGTTTGGAGATGACACCAAGCTGGGTGGAAGTGTTGATCTGCTGGAGGGTAGGAAGGCCCTGCAGAGGGACCTGGACAGGCTGGATCATTGGGCCGGGGCCAACTGGATGAGATTCAACAAGGCTCAGTGCCAAGTCCCGCACTTTGGTCACAACAACCCCAGGCAATGCTACAGGCTTGGGGAGGAGTGGCTGGAAAGCTGCTTGGAGGAAAAGGACCTGGGGGTGTTGGTTGACAGCCGCCTGAACAGGAGCCAGCAGTGTGCCCAGGTGACCAAGAAGGCCAACGGCATCCTGGCTTGTATCAGGAACAGTGTGGCCAGCAGGACTAGGGAAGTGATCATCCCCCTGTACTGGGCACTGGTGAGGCCGCACCTCGAGTACTGTGTTCAGTTTTGGGCCCCTCACTACAAAAAGAACATGGAGGTGCTGGAGTGTGTCCAAAGAAGGGCAACGAAGCTGGTGAAGGGTTTAGAGAAGAAATCTTATGAGGAGTGGCTGAGGGAGCTGGGGTTGCTTAGTTTGGAGGAGGCTGAGGGGAGATGTTATTGCTCTCTACAACTACCTGAGAGGAGATTGTAGCAAGGAGGGGCTCAGTCTCTTCTCCCTAGTAACGAGTGACAGGACAAGAGGAAACGGCCTCAAGCTGCACCAGGGGAAGTTTAGGTTGGATATTAGGAAAAACTTCTTCACCAAGAGGGTGGTCAGGCATTGGAAGAGGCTGCCCAGGGAAGTGGTTGAGTCTCCATCCCTGGAGGTATTTAAAAGAAGGGTAGACATGGTGCTTGAGGACATGGTTTAGTGGTGGACTTGCAGTGATAGGTTAACAGTTGGACTGAATGACCTTAAGGGTCTTTTCCAACCTTAATTATACTATGATTCCATGTTTAACTGTTACTTGGGAAGACAAACGCCGAATGTCCCGCCTTCCTTCTTCTTCCCCCAGCTTTTCCTTCTTCTTCCCCTAGCTTTATATACTGAGCATAGCATCATATGGTATGGAATATCCCTTTGGTCAGTTGGGGTCAGCTGTCCCAGGTGTGTCCCCCGCCTTCCAGTGCAGCCCCAGCCTACTTGCAGGTGGGGTGGTGTGAGAAGCAAAAAAACCTTGACTCTGTGTAAACACTGCAGTAACTAAAACATCCCTCTGTTATCAACACTGTTTTCAGCAGAAATCCAAAACACAGCCTCATACTATCTACTATAAAGAAAAGTAACTGTACTCCAGCCAAAACCAGCACAATCACTTTATTATGAGGATACTTTAATGAAAACACTCAGTTTCTTGATGTTTTGATTATCTCTCCTTTAAATTTGCATTTTCATTGATTCTTAAAACACATCTACTTCTGTTCTGTCCTCTGTTTTGTAAGTTTAGATGCTCTGCTTGCATTTCATTGAGTTGTTCTATATGACACTATTGATTTAATCAAGTACATGAAATTCACTTCCAGCTTTCATTACTTTAATATTGCAATATCAGTCATATAGCATTGTACTGAAATGCTTTTTCAGAAGGGGTGTGTTCTGAGCAGTGGTTTGTCTGATTAAGACAAATATTTTGCTGAGCTTCACTAGTTCATTCAGTTTGGATTTTGTTTACTACCAATAGTATGTACTAAGTTCTTCTCTGTCTTCTTCAGGTATAAAGCTGTTTCAATGCAAGTCGAGAAACTGTACAATTGAAACAGAAATGAATTTTGCATAAAATATCCTGGAAGTTATTACCTTACAAAGTTACCTTGCAAATATTTGTTTTAGAAAATTTATATATACTAAAAATTTCCTTTATTTGTTTCCTTTGTTTGTTTCCTTAATATGTTTAATATATAACCCAGGGAGGACCCAGAATGAAAGGTATAATTTTGCATGTCTGCACATATATTTATACATATAGACATAAATGTAGATTGAGGTGTTCTTAACAGCATTTCAGAATAAATGGAAACATAGCAGTGTTTTATTTTATTATCTTGATGGATGGGTGTTTATCACTGGCCACTGCTGACTGTCTTCTCAGCTACATTTTTATTTTTTATCATACAAAAAATATTGCACAAAAATAGGTAGCTTAATGATGGTTTTCTGGGGGCATTCTCAGCAGCTTTCTCAAATTCTCTTTTAATAAGAAAAGGCTTAGAAAGCATAAATCTAGTTCTATTAGCTGTGCCAAAAGCTATGGTACTTAAATTACAAATGTGAAATTCAAGTTTGTCTTTCAGTTATTACTGTAGTGTAGTGGGATATCAGGGCTGTGCCTGTGTGCATGCTGAGAGCACTCGAATCATTAATTCCCTGTGTAGTCTGGGAGCACCTGGGCAGTCAACTGCAATGGCGAGACAGTGGACTGGCTGGAGACAGTGGGCCAGCATGGAACGAGGTGCTGAACTCCCAGCCACCTTCACAATTAAAAGTTTGTCTGATTGCTGCAGGCACTCTCCAGCTGGGAACTTTGGAGCTTTCCAGACAGTATTCCAGGTGGTTCCTGCTGTGCCCAGTTTTCTCACTTGTATGTGTAAATGCATTTATTAACACCTGGGTAGGTTGACCTGGAGACTCCCAGGCAGCTCCTGCTGCAGAAGTGATCAACTGTTCACTGATCGGACATTTATATCTAGACAATAGAAACTTTCTGGAGGTACAGAAATAACCTTGCAGGGCAGCCTCTTGTATTCAGGATATGTAGAAGATGTTTTGCAGGTAAAGATAGCAATAGTGAGGGATCATGCATGTGCTGGGTTATAAGAAATGAGCGAAATGACAGTTTGAGGAGGTTCTCCTGACTTAGCTGAAGATGTCATTGAGAGCACTCTTGCAACAGAGACTCCCGTCATCATTTAAAAAACAACCAACCATCCTCTCTGGGCCATTTAATTCCCCACACAAATACCACCCCATGCCAAGACCCCTGTAGCTAATGATTTTTTTTTTAACACTATCCATGGCTGTCTGGGAAACACAGCTCATGAGCAGGATTGGTACAGGTTTTTCTGTCAGCGTCAAAGTATTCATGAAATGTTTGCCATAAAGGCAGTCCTTCTCCTGGCAATTGTGAGCTGTAGTTTTTGCTCTTTTTGGACAGCTTAAATGAAAACACATTTGTCTTCTTAGACAGCTAGCCTAAAAATTCTAAAACAGTACATTAACAGTAACACAAGATATTTGTTATCCTAGAGAAAACATGCAATCAAGCTGTCTTTGCATCTCTTTCTACTCTGTCCAGTCTATGGAAGCTTCCTCTTATTTTCATTTCCTCTTAGAAGGAGCTCAGCTATGGTCTCCACCCAGCAGAAGGCCATGTCCTCTACGACCACCAGAGTGGATGTGTCAACCCAAACTGTGCTCCCAACAAACCATGCAGCCACGCAGGTCTCAGGCTGCAGAGAGTGCCAGAGCCTCTCACTGGTAATGACTGGCAGCGGCGAGAACAGCTGTGTGAGGTGTGAACAGGTGGACGATCTGCTCAGCTTGGTGGCAGAGCTACGAGAGGAAGTAGAAAGGTTAAGGAGGAGGTTTAAGGAAAGGTTAAGGGAGGCTGAGAAAGAGATAAACTGGTGGACCCGTGCTCTTCCTTCCCTGAGGCAGAAACAGCAACAGCCACCAGAAAAAAAAACAAGACCAAGGGGATCCCGTATTCTCGCCCCCCCAGGTTGAAGGCAGTAGCTTAAAGGAAAGGAATGAATGGAGGCAAGTCTGCACTCAGGGTGGCAGGCAAACCCCTCCCTTGCCCATCTCGCCTTCCCAGGTGCTTCTGTACAACAGGTATGAGGCTCTGGATGTGGAAAATGAGCCCATGGATGATGTGGATGACAGACCATCTGCACCAGAGGTGTCACCAAGGTCAGAAAGGCCTACCCCCTGTATCATGACCACCTCCGCAACGAAGGAAGGAAGGGTTATAGTTGTAGGTGACTCTCTTCTGAAGGGGACAGGGGGTCCAATATGCCAGGAAAACCCTCCTCAAAGGGAAATCTGCTGCCTCCCTGGGGCCCAGGTTAAGGACATCACCAGGAAACTTCCCAACCTGTACGGCCGTCTGACTACTACCCATTATTGATCTTCCATGTAGGTGGAGAGGAAGCTGCAACCCGTAGTCCAAAAGCAATCAAGAGAGACTTCAGGGCCTTGGGATGGCTGGTGAGGCAATCGGGAGCAAGGGTTACTTTTTCCTCCCTCCTTCCAGTTGCAGGCAAGAACATTGAAAGGAACAGATGGATCCAGTCGATTAATACATGGCTCCATGGCTGGTGTCAACATCATAATTTGGGGTTTTTCAATACCAGGTTTGCCTGTAACAAGGGGTAGGACGGCACGCCGTAGTTAGAGGGACAGGGTACTAGTGGGGGATGGGATGCTAGCAGGGGCCCTCAGCCTGTTGATCTGAGGCATGCTGGAGACACTGCAGCACAGTTGAAGTCCTACGGGGATGAGTGGGGTGCTCTTGAGGTAATAGAAGCCGACAGGGAAATATCAGAGAAATTCCTCAAGGGAACCAAGGGGTGTTCCTCCAAGAAGGTGACACGGACGACAGCCCAGCTGAAGTGCCTCTCTACCAATGCACGCAGCATGGGCAACAAACAGGAGGAGCTGGAAGCTACCGTGCTGCTAGAAAGCTACAACCTAGTTGCCATCACTGAAACTTGGGATGAATCCCATGACTGGAGTTCAGCTATCGAAGGCTACAGGCTGTTCAGAAGGGACAGGCGAGGTAGGAGGGGTGGAGGTGTTGCCCTCTACTTCAAGAAATGGATAGAGTGTGAAGAAGTGTCCCTGAAGAATAACCACGAGCAGGTTGAAAGTTTATGGGTAAGAATTAGAGACCGAGGAAACAAAGGGAACCTTGTGGTTGGGGTCTACTACAGGCCACCTGATCAAGGGGACCCTATTGATGAAGCCTTTTTTCTTCAACTACAGGAAGCTTCGTGGTCACAGGCTCTTGTCCTGATGGGGCATTTCAACCACCCTGACATCTGCTGGGAAAGTAGCATGGCAGGCAGTAGGCAATCTAGGAGACTCCTGGAGGAAATAGACGACAATTTCCTAAGCCAGGTAATAGACAGCCCTACCAGAGGGGACACAATACTGGATCTGGTGGTCACCAGTGTAAGTGAGCTCATTGGTGATGTCAGGATTGGAGGCAGCCTGGGCTGTAGTGATCAAGCACTGGTAGAGTTCACAGTCCGGAGAGGTAAGGGTCGGGTGAAGGGTATAGTCAGGACCCTGAATTTTAGGAAAGCAAACTTCCAGCTCGTTAAGGAGTTAATCAACAGGACCCCCTGGGAAATGGCTCTCAGGGACAAGGGAGGAGAACAGACCTGGCATGTCTTCAAGGATGCTTTATATAGGGCACAAGAGCTCTCGATCCCCAGGTGCAGGAAATCAGGCAAGGAAGGGAAGAGGTCAGCATGGCTGAGCCATGACCTGTGGGTCAAACTAAAGGGCAAGAAAGGATTGCACAGGCAGTGGAAGAAGGGACTGGTATCTTGGGAAGAGTACAGGGACACTGCCCGGTTGTGTAAGGATGGGATCAGGAAGGACAAGGCTCGGCTAGAGCTGAACCTGGTGAGGGATGCAAAGGATAATAAGAAGGGTTTCTATAGGTATATCAACCAGAAAAGGAAGGTTAAGGAAAGCATACCCCCCTCTGATGAGCAGTAGTGGCAAGCTGATAACAACAAATGAGAAGAAGGCTGAAGTACTCAACAGCTTTTTCGCTTCAGTCTTCACTGGCAATCTCTCTCCTCACACCTCCAGAGTCAATGGGTCATTTGATGGGATTGGGAGGGCAGAGGTCCTCCCTCTTACAAGAGAAGATCAGGTTCGTGACCACCTGAGGAATCTGAACGTACACAAATCTATGGGTCCTGATGAGATGCATCCCAGAGTCTTGAGGAAATTGGCTGATGTAGTTGCTAAGCCACTCTCCATGATATTTGAAAAGTCATGTCAGTCAGGTGAAGTCCCTGGTAACTGGAAAAAGGGAAATATTGCACCCATTTTTAAAAATGGTAAAAAGAAGGACCCTGGGAACCACCAACCTGTCAGCCTCACCTCTGTGCCTGGGAAGACCATGGAACAGATCCTCCTAGAAGCTATGCTAAGGCACATGGAGGACAGGGAGGGGATTCAAAACAGTCAGCACAGCTTCACCAAGGGCAAGTCCTGCCTGACCAACCTAGTGGCCTTCTCCAATGGAGTGACTGCATCAGTGGATGAGGGAAGAGCTACGGGTGTCGTCTATCTGGACTTCTGTAAGACCTTTGACACGGTCCCCCACAATATCCTCCCCTCTAAATTGGAAGGATATGGATTTGATGGGTTGACTGTTCAGTGGATGAGGAATTGGCTGGATGGTTGCATCCAGAGGGTAGTGGTCAATGGCTCGATGTCCAGATCGAGAACAGCGATGAGTGGTGTCCCTCAGGGGTCCATACTGGGACCAGTGCTCTTCAATACCTTCATCAATGACATAGACAGTGGGATCGAGTGCACCCTCAGCAAGTTTGCAGATGACAGCAAGCTGAGTGGTGCAGTTGACATGCCTGACGGATGGGATGCCTTCCAGAGGGACCTGGACTAGCTGGAGAAATGGGCCTGTGTGAACCTCATGAGGTTCAACAAGGACAAGTGCAAGGTCCTGCACCTGGGTTGGGGTAATCCCCGATATCAGTACAGGCTAGGGGATGAAGGGATTGAGAGCAGCCCTGAGGAGAAGGACTTGGGGGTACTGGTAGATGAAAAGCTGGACATGAGCCGGCAATGTGCTCTCGCAGCCCAGAAAACCAACCATATCCTGGGCTGCATCAAAAGAAGCAGGTCAAGGGAGATGATTCTGCCCCTCTACTCTGCTCTGGTGAGACCCCACCTGCAGTACTGCATCCAGCTCTGGGGTCCTCAGCACAGGAAGGACATGGACCTGTTGGAGCAGGTCCAGAGGAGGGGCACAAAAATGATCAGAGGGGTAGAATGCCTCTGCTATGAGGAAAGGCTGAGAGAGCTGGGGTTGTTCAGCCTGGAGAAGGGAAGGCTGTGGGGAGACCTTATTGCAGCCTTTCAGTACTTAAAGGGGGCTTATAAGAAAGATGGGGACAGACTTTTTAGCAGGGCCAATAGCAATAGGAGAAGGGGTAATGGTTTTAAACTAAAAGAGGGTAGGTTCAGACTAGATATAAGGAAGAAAGTTTTTACAATGAGGGTAGTGAAACACTGGAATGGGTTACTCAGAGAGGTGGTAGATGCCCCACCCTTGAAAACGTTCAGGGCCAGGCTGGATGGGGCTGTGAGCAACCTGATCTAGTTGTAGATGTCCCTGCCAGTTGCAGGGGGGATGGACTAAATGACCTTTAAAGGTTCCTTCCACCCTAAAGCATTCTATGATTCTACATTTAAGCTAGATTGAAAATAAACTACTTTGTGTAGGGACTCACGAGGGCAAGGCAAGTTTTTTGTTCAGCTGGTTTTGGTTATTTAATTTGTTAGTGCCAATTTGCTATTATGTTACACATTGGAGATCCAGATAACAATAAAGGAAAAGGAGAAGACTGGTAAAACTGAACTTAAATTGATGATGCCCAACAAAGCTTCAATTTAGTTTGGTTTTTAAGGTTTATTTTTGGCTTTGTTTTTTTTTAATTAACCAGCAAATGCAAGCATCACCTTCTCAATTGTTTTGGGTTTTTTTTTGTATTTTTATAGAGTTTTTGTAGTAGAAGTTGGAATGAGACTAATGCTGCAGAACAACTTTCTGAAGTCTTAACACGCCCACCATTCAAGGTGTTGAAGACAGAAAGTACGTTTCATCCATTTTGTAAATTACGCCAAAATGTAGCTATTGTGAAATGTACTTGGAGTCCTCACAGCCTGGTATGCTTCAATCTGGAAAAGAGACAGAAAAGAAAACGATACCGCGAAAGTCTGCACAACACTGAATGACTGGGACAGAGTGAATAGAGATTTGTTGTTCACTGTCCCTTCCAATAGAGGAGAACATATCACGTCATTTTAAGAGCTGACAGATGCAAAACAACTTCCCAAAATGCTTTTTTAACATTTTATGATTAATCTATGAAACATCTTGCATAATCAGTTGTGAATGTACTTCTCTCCAGAAAGTGACTAGACAAATTCATGGGAGGAAAATCCATTGACTGTTGTTACCTACAATAACATCGCTGTCAGCTCATGGAGTTCACTGGAGCCTGGAAGGGCTGCCAGGGACAGACCATTGGATGCTTCCCTTGCTCACCTTGCTCTGGTATTTTTTGCCCTAGGCTCTCACTTTTGGAGACTGGAGACTGAAAATGAGGCTTGGCAGCCCCTTTGTCTAATTCAGTACAGCAATGCTTACTTTTTACCTTTGTCCCTGCTTGACAGTTTCAGGAACATTTACATGATTTTTCCTTCAGAGCAATCTCTGTCATGAGTTACTGAAATTTTACAACAGTGATATAATGGAATTCTTGCCAAGAAATCCTTGTGAAGTATTACCAGTCTGTTTCTGGAAAGCACTGGTATGGTAGAAATCTCTTTGAAGGAAGCCCTTTATCTTCCTAACTTTTTGCAAAGTTCATTCTGGTTTGTAGGTGTTATATGCAAAGTAATTGATGATAGAAGTAAATGCCAGCTACTCTTTTCTTTTAGACCAAATAAAGATAAAGGGGTTTCTTTTACAAACAACAAACAGGCTAATATTGTAGGAAAGCCAAGTACTTTTCATGTTTCTTTTAAAGGAATTTTGCAACACGCTGATAGAGTTACTTAAACTGAGGTACAAACAGAACCCAAAAAGCCATATTATTGAATGCTATTGTCTTAATTTTTAAGTGCCTGCTCCTCAGATGGAATTCAAAGCACCAGCTTAGGTGATCAGAGAATGAAGAGATATCAATGTCTTTGAAAAAGCTTCACAAAAACCACCAGACCTGATAAGGAAGCCATTTCAACTCTTCAGTGGTGGCTTACTCCTTTAAAAAAATGCATCAAACAAAGGATAATTTCTTTGGAAATACAGCCACAGATTAAGGCTCTCATTTTGAGCAGTATTTGACTGTGAATAATTTCATAATATTGTTAATAATGAATCATGGATAGTCCATTAGGTTAGAAACCAGCAGATAAAGATGTTTCCAAAGTTATCAATGAGTTCTTGGTATTTGGGAGGCATGATAAGTAAGGCCTTGAGTAAACCAGACCAATTTCAGAATAAACTACTCTCCTATAGGAGATTCCTAGACCCAGCAAAATTTATAAATTCACATCTGGACTGCACTTTTCTGAAAGTGGGTACAGGAGCAGGGACTGTGTGTCTCTTCATTTGATTAACAATATCTTTGCTTTAAGTCCCTTCACAGTGCACAGATTCTGAAAGTTTAGTAATAATAATGTGTGCTGTAAGTGTATTAAGGCTTCCTTTTGTGCTGTTATTTAATAGATTGGTTTTGAATGTTATTTTGAGCTCATCTGCCATGCAGGAGGTAAGGGACAGAAGTGGGTCAAAGGAGCCACAGGAAACAGTAACAGAGAAGAGCCATAGAAAGTCCAAGGTTCACTCAGGCAGCCTGGGTTACCTCGACAGGATTCATACTCCTTCACAGCTTTTTATTCTTCTGGCATCTCTTATTATCATGAGGAAAAATAAGTAGATTCATTACATGCAATGCCATAAAAATATTTAATTACATTTTGAATGAGCCTATGCACATGATGGCTTTTTATAAAATTGCTAGGTATTGACATGTTGGTCAGACAAGGGAGATAAGCCAAAAATACCTGTTATTGCAAATTAACTAGCATAACATAATAAATGTCAGCGCCTTATCAGTGTAAGTATTTTTGCTAGACAGCTGAAAAAGTGAGTTGGTGGGGCTGATTCTGAATGTAAAAATGCTTCTCACATCAAGGAAGTTTCAGCTGGAGAAAGAAAGAGCTGTTGAGCCACGTGGGGCTAACACAGCCCCTGGGAGACCCTTGAGGTGGCTAGGTGCTCTCCTTCACACTGTTCAAAACCAGCTGAGACATTCCTGTCAGTCTGCATAATGCTGAGCTGTAAGCTTTTTCTGTGCATGATATGGCAGGACTCCGCATCTCTCAACACATTATTTCAATGAAAAATTTGAAAAATGTTATATATAAATATCACTATAAAACTTATTCTATTCTGTACGATAGACTTGTTTTTCTTGTACAAGTATAAAAAAACTACATATAATTTTAATAAGTATACCTGATGTTAAATTATCTGCTAAGGAAAGAATTGCAACCAGTCCATCATCCTCAACACCAAGAAATGTAACTGAAAAGATGGCTTACCAGTAGTTTTTCCTTGTACATATCATAGCAAAATAGCTTTTTTCAGTGACAGGTAGTAAAGCCTAGTTTTGGAAAATACAACTCCTCAGGGGTATAGAATGTTCTCAGGTGGTATAGATGCCTTTGCTCCTTACACAGCTTAGGAAATTACCATTACTTTCCTAACAGCTTTTCTTAGTTTGTTTGGGTTTTGTGTTTTGTTTTGGTTTTTTTCTTTCAAAATGAGACACTTTCTGTTAAAAGGAATAACAAGAGAAATATATTTCTTTTAAAAAAAGAAAAAAAAATCTTCTGTTTGACCATCTCCTCTTCTTTTTTTTTCTTCTGCATTTTTTTCAAAAAATGGTGCTAATTTGATTCTGAAAATTCAAACATTGAATTTTGAGTAAGACAAGTGTCTTGCTTAAGTTGTCTTTGATTTTTTGATACAAATCCTGGCACTTAAGACTCAAGGACAGACATGGAATGGATTTGCGTGGGTCAGACAGCTGTAAGGACAGAGTCATATCATTTCCTTTTCTGCAAGTGCAGCCTCTGACCTGGTGTGTTATATTCTTCCCCTCACACATCTTCCTTGAATGACATGCATCTATCATAGACACAAACATGCTGCTTGACTGCTTTGTTTCTGAAGAGCCAAATTTTGCAGTTCCAGAAATGCGCACTTCATCCACTGCTGTTCTGCTGAAATATCAGTTATCTTACAAATATAGCCTGGGAAAACTTCATATAGTATGAATATATATATATACAGCTGCGATATTCTCTTATCTACTTCTTCATATATATTCATCTGCACACAAAACTCATTCTGAAAAGATGTGGTATGCATTTAGATTTCTTCGTTCCTCTTTTTTTGTTGTGTGTTTTAATGAGTAAGTGCCACCAAGCTGACTGTGTGGAACAATTCACAGACTGACTGTTGTTTCAGTCTCTTTGTGAACTAGAGCAGCTACATTCATATCAGTTAACTGACTTCATGGGTTTGATTTTTTTTTTTTTTTTGTCACTGTCATAATTACACAGTATCTCTGTGTTTTTAATGAAAGCTTTAGGCAGTTCATGAGAAAAAATTGTTTTAGTTGCTTTGTACAGCCTCTACAAAAAGCTTTGAGACTCATTCAAGACAGTATTTATCTTTAAAAAAAGAAAAGAAAGAAAAAGAGAAAGCACAAACACATTCCTGTTATCACTTAAAGCTGGCTGAAGTAAGATTCATGTTTGGTCCTATAGTCAATGCAAAATGGATAGTTAACATCCTTCCTTAGTCCACTAATGACATTTTTATGAACCTTGATTTCTCGTCTTATTCTTGGCAAACCCTTGCCCTCCATTGCAAAGAGTTTTAGCATTTTAAAGCAGCTTAATATGCCTTACCAATGCAATTTTATTCCAGTTTAGCAATTTTCAGGTTTCCAGAACCAAAGCAGCAAGAAGGAATTAATGACTCCAAAGAGTTTAAAAGTATTGAGAAAAATCAAAGTGAAATGCAAGACGATTTGTGTTTCAGATGTTGGGACAAACTTTAGTGAAAACTTAACCAACCTATTCTTCCTTACAACCAAACCACAAGATCTCAGCAAATTATTAAGTGAAAAGTCTTCTATTTGCTTTGCATCTGTTAACTTGCATTAAAAACACATTAATCCATACAAAAAGGTGTGGGGCATAGAGAAAAACAATGTATGTTTTCAATGGGAATGTTTAGTAATTCGTCTGTTTGATGTCTTTCAGACTATAAAAATACAAAAACATGAAACAAATTGTGGTCTGCATTTTAACTTAAGTAAACAGACTTCAAGAGACTTCAGTTCAATAACAACTGATCAAAGTTTTGCATGTACTACTGAGCCTGCCAAGTGAATCCCCTGTTTTTGTCTTGTTGCAAAGCATCATGGCAAACCCTGCTGAGAACAGTCCCATAAAAGTCTTCAGCAGCATGTGGCTCCCTAATGTGGTTACCACATGATCTTCTCTTTTACCTCCTTTTCCCATGAAACCATTCAGAGGTAAACCAGGACCATATTATAAACAAGTACTACTTTATGATGAGAAGTCCAGAGCATCCAGAGATGGAAAAATAGGCTTTTACAGGAGGCTGGAAACCAGCAGATGCAGATAAAAACTTTCACAATTACCAGTCACATTTTCAAATGGAAGGCAAAATTTATAAATTTTCAGTGATAAAGTGTGTAAATTAACCCTGATAGGAGCTACTGCCTGGAACACGTGGCATCAGGTGGCTGACAAATGAAGCAGCAGTAGAGTTATTCCAGGAATGCTCTTAATCATAAAAATACTCATGAAGATCATTGAAGGAGTTCAGAACTTATTATTCAGAATCTGGCAGTCAATTAAGATTTAATTTACTTTCTTCAGCACAGACAACCCGAATTTATCAGCATTAAAGCCAACAGACCAAGTGCTATGTCTTACAGGAGATTCCCACTGACTTTTTAATTTCATATTTACTTAGCAGCAAATGATGGGCCAAACATTGATTGTAGACTTTGAGTTTGACAGAGCAAAACAGGCTGTCAGTTTCATAGAAACTTTAAATAAACAATGTGTGGTTTTGTTAGTTGCCTTTTTGGTGATACAGGATCAGTAAAGAGCACCTTTGAGTCTTAAACTCCATGCACTTTTCTTTCTTTCTTTCTTTTAATCTGTTGTTGGTCACATTAATTAGAGAGCATAAAATCAAATTGAAGTCCCTTTTAAAAGAGAACCAGTGCTATTTCAACACACATTGCCACTAAACATTAAATTTATAGTAAAGCACAACACGGTTTTCAGAATCTCTTGACCTGGAACGTCTCTGGAATACAGATGACTATAGCCTCAGTCTGCTCCTGGCGCTGGTTTCACTACAAGAATCTCTTGTGTCTCTATAAACCAGTTTGAGTGTGCTTCAATTGGGCTGCCCCCGTGACAACTTTGATGTTAGCATTCATCTTCATTGTGCTCCCATTTTGTTTCTGACAGTTCCCTACCTCCATTGTAGCTGCACTCTCCTGTTGTGGCAAGTCAGACATTTGCTCCCTCTTTTAACTTCTGAGACCTCGCCAAAAGCAGCTACTATTTTGTCTGACACCATGACGCACTCCATTCTGACTCACTAATCATGCAATTCACATGATTATTCTGTTTTCATCTTTGATAATCACACACAGAGACTAAATACACTGTTAAAAAATTAAAAAATGAAACCAGTACGCTAAGATATTTTTATGGTGGAAAATGCAATGTAGCCTCAAACGGAGCTATCCAGAGATGAAAGCAAAGTTAACACATCTCAGCTAAAAAAAACCAGGTACCTTTCATAGCCCAGTCCTGTGTAAGTCTGGTGCTGAAAGAAGCATGAAACACACTGCTCAGTGTGCTTATCCTGGTGAGAAGGGAAGTGTTTAGTTTTCACACAGAGTAGTGGCAGCTGTGAGTCATTGAATTCCTGACTGTGTAACTCAATGGTAAAATGAGTTCCTACATTTTTTCTGTTTTATTTTTTCCTGTGCATCACTCACTCTAACCTTGTGAAATATACACTGAAACGTGCTGCTTTCTGTTATTTTATCTCAGTCCCAGATAAGTGTACAACTTATCTCAGTCCCAAAGCAAGTATACAACTTTACAGATGGAAATGCTGCTGTCAAAAGTTGTTTCCAGCACAAGAACTAGTGGCATTCCCCTTTTCTGAGCAAAATTCCATGTTATTTACAGTAGATGGAGAAAAATTATATTGCTTCTGATTGAAAAAGTCCTCTTTCAAGATAGCATAAAAATTAATGAAACAGAAAATTTTCTTTGAGACCAAAATAATCTCTTAAATCCAGATCAAGAAGAGCTTTAAACTTATTATTGTTGTTGTTGCTAATATAATTATCATTATTGTTATTTAGTAATATAAGTGCTAGTTTAAGTGAGGTGAGACAGAGAAAAAATAACCCTCTAAATGGGGTAGATATAGTATAGTAACTACCTATTATATTATATATTATTATAGTGTCCATATATATATAAGTATAGCTACCTTATATTAGTATAGTGCATATATATAATATATAAGTATAGTACAGTAACTACCCATTGGCTTGAGTAGTTGTTTTTTGCCAATGAAGAAATGAGATAAGTGTCTGTCTTTGGAACCAACAGGAGATTTTAAATCCAAGGTATGATCCCGTCTCACAGTTATGAACAGAGGAACTCTGCACGCACATGGCTTGCCCTGACCTGTCCCCAGCACCTATAAATGCCTCTTCTTCTTTGTTTACAACATCCTTATTGTTTCAAGGCACACAGCCTGTGGAGAGATCAGCCATCTTGCCTCTCTCCCTTCTTCTCTTGCATGGCACACCTGATAACACACAGTCTGTTGTTTCTTGAGTGAAAGCGTCTGTCCCACCACCACTGTGCGCTCACCCTAGTCCTATCACAGTGTGCACAGAAAGGCCTGCATGACACAACTAATTTGCCCTTTCTACGTCTGGAACTGACATATGAAGTATCACAAAAAGTGTTATCAGCAAACTGAATTTGACTGTTACAGTGAGAAAAAAAAAATCCCACAGTCTAACATCTTCAATTGTAATTATCCCTTTCTCTTCTCATCTGCACATGTCTGCTTGTCCTATTCAGTTGTCATTTAAGTTGCAAATGCAGAGAAGAAAATACTGTCCCTATTCAGTATTTCTTGTTTTCATTTTCCTTTTTGTAATTTTTAGTTGAAAATCATTTCTAATTCTTTACTATGCAATATTTGAAAATTATAGAGATGCAAGTATTTGAAATAACAGAAATTATTATCTGTCTGACAGTACCATTTTGTCATTGTTACAAATGCACTTACCCTGCCTCTTAAGCCATATTTCTACACAAGAGATTAGAAAAGATTATCTAATGGGACTGTCTGGCCTTGGAAACTTTTAAATAAGAGACAAAACGTAGGTCTTTCTGCCTCAAAAGATCTGGTAGCCTCCAGTGTCATACCTATAAATTTATTTAAGAACCTAAGGAAACAAAAAGCTGTCTGTGTGGCTGAAAAACTTGCAAATATATTTTTTTCCAAAGCATTTTTGTAAATCTGCCCCAAGGCCATGTAAAGATATTCACTATGCAAGAACACATGTTGACCAAATATCTTACTGTTTTCCAATGGAGATGATTCAGTGTTTCGTGGAAAATGTAATGACAGTATTTCATTCACTCATTTTTCTCTACAAGCAGAAATTACAGAGCCAGACTGCCTCCTGAGTTGTATTCTTTTTTTTTTTTTTTAACTCAAAGGTATAGTGTTTTTAATAACATATATGAAGCAGGCAGTTCTAGTAATAAAGGACAACGGGTCCTGAGATATTCAAACAGTCCAGCAAAACAATCTGGAGTAATTTGAGATTATTCTTGCTATTTACTCATCTTGGAGAACACCTGATACAAGAATGTTGTGGTTTAACCCCAGCCAGCAACTAAGCACCACACAGCCGCTCGCTCACTCCCCCCCGGTGGGATGGGGGAGAGAATCAGAAGAGTAAAAGTGAGAAAACTCATGGGTTGAGATAAACACAGTTTAATGGGTAAAGCAAAAGCCGCGCGCACAAGCAAAGCAAAGCAAGGAATTCATTCACTGCTTCCCATCGGCAGGCAGGTGTTCAGCCATCCTCAGGAAAGCAGGGCTCCATCACGCGTAACGATTACTTAGGAAGACAAATGCCATCACTCCAAACGTCCCCCCCTTCCTTCTTCTTCCCCCAGCTTATATACTGAACATTATGTCATATGGTATGGAATAGCCCTTTGGCCAGTCTGCGTCAGCTGTCCTAGCTATGCTCCCTCCCAGCTTCTTATGCACCTGGCAGAGCACAAGTGTAAACTTGTGTTTAGTGTAAACTAAACTAGTGTAAACTAGTGTAAACTCTGCTCAGCAAGAACCAAAACATCAGTGTGTTCTCAACATTATTCTCATCCTAAATCCAAAACACAGCGCTCTACCAGCTACTAAGAAGAAAACTAACTCTATCTCAGCTGAAACCAGGACAAAGAATTATCACCACCAACCACTGCTGAACAATGTAGCTACAATTGCTACATTCAGAAACAGATAGATCAGGGTATATTCCTGATGTCCTGTACCTGTGTTGCACTGCAAGTCACAGGAGTTCGGGTATCACGATTATATGAACATCACCAGAATCTATTCCCAAACCTTTGCTGCTCTTCATAACTCTCCATAATTCAAATTACCTGTCAAATGTTGCATTGCTAAATTGTCAACATTTTACCAGGGGAAGAGGCACAGGAAATAGGGAACCAGGATTTCAAGAGTAAATCCACGGAGCAAAAAAAATGTATAGTATACCACATAATGGCAAAAATTTATTGTGACGGAAACCCAGCAGTTTTCACAGTGGTAAACTTTACTGTAGTCTACCTAGTAGAACTGAAACTGCTCTGTTCACTCAGTTTTTCTTCATGTGCTAGTGTATTTTCACAGTAAGGACAAGGTCCCAAAGGAACATGGAAGGGACACTGGGAATTTTTAGGGCTACTTTATCACTACAGTATATCGACTTGGTCTTGAAGGCAAGAGTTCTAAGTATATGTAATATCAATTTTGCAACTAACTCTTGTAAAATCAGGGAGATGCTTCTGTGTTTGTAAAAAGAAAAAAAAATCAAGAAAAATAGGGAAGATAAATCCAGAAGTGTTGCCAAATGGAATGTTTTCAGAGAAAGAGGCTTTTCATAAAATGTCTTTAATGAATGTTCAAGCCTTCTAAAGTCGGTGGCTTTCAGTATGCAAAGTCACTGATAAACATTTTATTGGCTAATTTCTTAGCTTGCAAAAGTGCACTTTCAGTGAAAAAGCAACAGATGACCAATTTGTCAGCCTGCAAAAATCCATCACAAGCTTGTAAATGTTGTCCACTTTCTGGTGATTGATGGACTCAAATATGTTGTTCACAGAGAAGCAAAGTAGGCATTCAAGTCAGAGCAAAAGGAACAAGTGATAAAAGTTATAGAGAGATTACAGGTATAGATATATATGTTTTATATTTTTTTATAAGTGATAAAACATCACATTTGACGAAGGATGTAGTCCAGTTCCCCTTTGCTATCACTTCATTATTATTCACTTATTATTTTATGATCCATATCAGTATATTTATTATTCTGGTTTCATATTTTGTAATGTATAAATTAGAAAGGAATTAACTTAGGAAGTTTGAAAAAAGGAAATGCAGTTTGGAAATTAAACATTTTTAAAGCCATGCACCTGGTCCTGTCTTTTCTTGTACTGCCTGCTATTGTCGCTATTAAATAGTGCTAAATAATGAATTGCAATGTTCAGGCCAAACTTCAACAAATACTTCAGAATGATACATTTCATGGGTAACACAGGTTACCTCTTAAAATCCTCATCTGTGTATTCTTGCCTAAAAAAGGGGAATTTCTCACCTGAATGCTCTCCCTTTTCATATGTCTTGCTCAATTTATTATGTACACTCTCTGTATAAATGACCTATAAACTGTCAAACTAAATTTTATAGGAGCTTCTTAATGTAAGCACAATAATCACACTTTTTTCAAACAAACTTCCTACTGCTACCACTTTTAGGAGATTATTTTTCGAGTATATTATAATATGATTCTAAGACTCTGTATATTGAGTTGACCTCACAAAAAAAATTGAGCAATATATGCAATGAACAGATGGCAGTAAGGATTTTAGAAAATTTTACTGGTAAAAGGTGAAGCCTTTATCTTAGCTGACTAGTCATCTGACCAAAATACTTGAAAATGTTGCTTACCCGGCGGAAACTGAGAATATTCAGACAACGCAGAAAACAAGAAAGATGGAACAGAGCACAAATAAATTTAATTAAACTGATTGCCTGAGGAGTGTTACAATGGTATTCATCCAGGGACAGGTCCCAGTAGTTGAACGTACTTGAACAACTTCTGTGGTATGTATAGCTCCTTTGACTTGAAGTACCTTAAAAATTCTACATTTCTGAAGCAGAAGAGGTCTCAGTCTAATTAGAGAAAATGAAAGAAACACTGAAAGCACCCATGACTGCACCATGTGATGCTGAAGTGTCCTCCCCAGTAAATCCTCAGATGGTATGTCTTACCAAGTCAAGTTACCACACTTAGGATTAGGTAAGTATGGGAACCACAACTTTTCATTTTAAAAAAAAAGAAGTGTGAGTCTCATAAAATACATAGGCACTATATTTTAAATTGCATTTCCACATCTTGATGTGCTGGGAAAAAAATAACATACAGTTTTACTCTCTCTTCCAAGTTCTCTTTGTGCCACAAAGCACAGTTTTCATGATACTTCGGGCTGGTATGAAGAAACAGTTTTGCATCTGGTTACCTATTCATGAAACAGGAGATCAAGTCTCATCTGTCTGTCTTCTCAGGTAGTAAAAACCATAACTTTTTGTTTTATTTTCCCCAAGTATGTTATCCCCAAAACTTCAGGAAATGCTGTAAAATACTGATTGAGACTTCCTAACTGTGTAGAAGCAACCTTGATCTGTCAGACCATATGGAAAGAATGCCTGCAGGACACTGAATAAAGTGAGCTGCAGTAAACTCAAATTCAACCTAGCCTGAAAGAGATTTATGTGACATGCATGAAACTAATTGGATTTATTCTTCTCAGCCTCTGCTTAACATATGTTTATATTTTTGCCCACATTTTTTGCTCATATTTGCAGTGTTCTTGGCCTTATATCTCTCTTATTTTCTTAAGAAGCTGTCTGCAAAATATATTGTTTGTGAAGGTTTTGAAGCTTGAATTTTTGTTCTCTGGGAAGCAATTATAAAGAAGAATGTAGATATTGAAAATACCCTGGTTTTGGTTTTCAGTGATGTCTTAGTCCAACAAAGACATAACATTTTCCTAACAACCTGACCTTGCTAATTATAAAAGTGGGGAACAGTTTTATGCTGGTGTCATTCCACTGGACATCTTAAATTCTGAAATACCTGTAAACATTTATGTGAGAAAAAGAAGAGGATTGACTCTGCCTTCTAACACAGTGCTGGAGAAGACTCAGGAGCCTCAAACGACTTATACCCATCCAGAGGCATGGAACAAACAACAACAAATGAAGCACAAGCACAAAAGTATGTTGAACCTCTGTTACAACACAGCAGGTCAACAGTGCTGTTTCAAGAGGTCTCTCTCTCTCTCCACTTGAGGACTCTCAAGTGGAACTGGTCTCCTATGGAGGTTTTGGTGCTTATCTGGAGTATTGGATGAATCTGCTCTACTTCCAAGATAGAGTTACCGTGTGCCTAAGGCCATTAATTTATACTATTTCAATACAGTGGAGTATCTGTACAGATTTCATAAGTCAGGCAATATTCTATTATATTTCATGATATGCTAAGAAAACACATTAATGGTTTTGGAAACAAAACCAAATATGACTTGTTCTAAGGAAGGTACTCATCCTTTAGATTGAGTACTCCTGAGTACTTATCCTAAAAGAGAGCAAAAAGACTTGACCTCTAAACAAGCATAAAGGTGACAGTGTTGCCCCACTTTCTGTTCTGCTAGTAGTCTGCAGGGTCGTATTCCACACAGTGAGTTGCAAGGCAG
The DNA here is from genome assembly GCF_047370975.1 of Nipponia nippon. Lineage (NCBI taxonomy): Eukaryota > Metazoa > Chordata > Aves > Pelecaniformes > Threskiornithidae > Nipponia > Nipponia nippon. The sequence continues at coordinate 155,711 of NW_028262402.1, forward strand.
TGGAAGTAGAAAAAGATGTGGTCCTAGAGCTGGAGGAACAAAGTTCATGTCTGGTGGCAGCAACAATAAAGGGATGGAACATGAGAAGTGCATGAATGGGAGTGATGAGAGTGAATATGAACATTTCTTCTCTTCCTTGACCCAGTTACTATATGGAACCCAGACTGCAATTCATCTACATGGCTTTGGAAAATTAGATTCATGTCAAGAACCTTCTGCCAGTTTAGCTACCTCTTCTGACACAACTATTCTTCCAGCGTAGTCACACTGCAGAAAAGCACACTGAATCCTCCCCCTTGTTCAGTCATGTTGGCATCTTCTGCTTCATTACAGCACCAGCAAAATTCTGCTTTTGTGTTAATGAATAAGTAAAACCTTCCCACGGTCTTGTTAGAGTAGAAAAGGCAATATCTGATTCATGATATAAGTATAGAGTGCCTAAAGAAAGCTCTGGTTTTGATTTAGAATGACCTGAAATGAAAGGCAGGAAATCCTAAGATTAAAAAGAAGGAAAAAAAAGAGTATTAATGAGAAAAAAGAAAGAAAGTAGAAATTCTGTAAGAAGCTTGTCAAAATTAATTGCTTCTTGGTGATATTTCAAGCATTATGTGATTACTCAAGAGACCGAGGAAAAGTGACTCTGCATATACACGTACACCCTACGCTCCTCCATAGCTTCCTAAAGAGGGAATTCAGCTCTGTGATAGTAAAGAGGAATCACTTGCTTTCAGCAAGATCAATAGTCAATACACATAAGCCACATTAAACAGACCCTTGTTTTCTCTTGCTGCTGTTGTGGACCAGTCCCGAATGCTGAGCACAAAGACAGCCTTTGCTAAAAAGTCCATAGCCATCCATGACAGCATTCCAGTCATGTGAGCCATCCCAACATGTTTCCATATTACAATGAGATCATGGCCCTGCGACCACACGCAGATCTCTAATTCTTCCTGTTTATTCCCCATGCTGTGTGTGTTGGTGTACAGGCATTTCAGAAAGGTAATCGAGCATTCATGTTTCCCAGGAGGGGAGCAAGAGGATCCACCACAGCCATACACACCCATGAGGTGGCTGGCCTTCGAGTTCTCATCTTGGGAGGCAGCTAAGGAACACTTGTCACTGCTCTGGTTGGTCTGGCTTGTTCCCCAGTTGGATACGATGGCATGAGCATTGCCACTTTGGACCATGCCCCATGAGTCCTTCAGTTTAAAGCCCACCTTACCAAGTTGGCCAGCCTGCTGCAAAAGAATCCCTTGCCTCTTCTCAACAGATGGATTCCATGCCTCCCTAACAGGTTATAGTCATCACAGAACACCCTGTTGTCATAAAAGCCAAAATCCTCATGACAGCACAGATGAAGCCAGAAGTTGATGTGCCTTATACATCTATTTCTGGCTGCCCCCTTTCCTCCAACTGGTATAATGGAGGAAAAGATAACTTGGGCACCAGTATTTTTCACTTGCACCCCCAGGGCTTCATAAGCTTTTGTGATTCTGCCCAGGTTCTGGCTTGCAGTGTCATCCGTGCCCACATGAAAGAGTAGCAGTGGATAGTAGTCTGTGCTCCTGACAAGTTGTGGCACTGTCTCAGCAACATCTCAGATCTTAGCTCCCACAAGGCAGTATAGCTCATGTAACTCCCTGTCAGGTCAGCAGATGAGTGCCTCAGTGCCCCTTAACAGTGAGTCACCCACCATGAGCACTCGTCGTTTCTTTTTACAATATCCACTGGTGCTGCTGGTAGTTTCTCCTTGCAGACCTTGATCATGAGTGTCTATAGCTGTTAAAGCTTCATATCTGGTTTTGGTTGTGATGCTGGAGGGTGGAGACTGAAGTGCGGTCCTGCTTTTATGGGTCACCAGGGTCCAAGATGCCTCATTCTCAGTGGTGTCTGCTACAGCAGCATGGTTCTGAAACCACCTATCTGTATACGTCCTCTAATACTGTGTAGCCTTATGACAGTTTCCTGCAACTCGGCCACCTGACGTAACAGGTCATCAACCTGTACACACCTGTCCTGGTTTCAGCTGGAATAGAGTTAATTTTCTTCCTAGTAGCTGGTACAGTGCTGTGCTTTGTATTTAGTGTGAGAACAATGTTGATAACACACTGATGTTCTAGTTGTTGATAAGTAGTGCTCACACTAGTCAAGGACTTTTCAGCTTCCCATGCTCTGCCAGCGAGAAGCTGGGATGGACCATAGCCAGGACAGCTGACCCAAACTGTCCAAAGGGCTATTCCATACCATATGACATCATGCTCAGTATGTAAAATGGGGGAGTTGGCTGGGGGGCAGCAAACGCTGCTCGGGGATGGGCTGGGCATCGGTTGGTGGTTGGTGAGCAATTCTATAGTGTATCACTTGCTTTGTATACTATTATTGTATTATATTATTATTATTATTACTACTACTACTACTATTACTACTATTCTATTTTTATTTCACTTCAATTATTAAACTGTTCTTATCTCAACCAACAAGTTTTCTCATTTTCACCCTTCCAATTCTCTCCCCCTTCCCACCGGGCGGGGGGAGTGAGCGAGCGGCTGTGTGGTGCTTAGCTGTTGGCTGAGGTTAAACCATGAAAACACCTTATGCGGGTTCTTACCTTTTCTCCAGGAGAGGGATCTGGGCACCCATTGCAACCTACTGCCTCTATTGAAGTCTCCTTCCCTATCAGTTCCATCTGGGTGGAAGTGTCAGTCATTGCAGGGGCTTTGTCTGCAGGAACACTGGTTTTAAGTCTGAGGCAAGTGCCCACCATTATGGCAGAGACCTAAAGCACTTCCCTAGGCTCTGGACCTACGCGCAGGTTGCAGTGCCCTTCCTGCATACCCTTCCTGCATGCCCTTCCACGCAAACTGCCGCGCCATGCCCTGGCTGATGCTCCACACCCTGTTTGCCCACCCTGTTTGCAGTGCTCCTGGACGCTAACACTCCCTAGGGCCATTTAAATCTTCTGTGGTTCATCCTGGCTGCTGGCTCCTGGTGGGCCTTTCTGTTCTTCCTCGTGTTTTCCTGGCTTCGGGAACTCCCTTGTCTGGCTCAATCTAGCGCTCAGCCGCAGAACGTATTACTGCTGCCGCTGTGTACCTTGCTGACCATAATCCCAATCATAAATTACACCTAGTTCTGTCATATAGCTGTTAAGTTTTTTTTTCTCAACTCTATTAGGAAAGCTGTTCCATGACCTTCTTCCTCTGACAATTAGAAACCATCTTCTAAATTGCAGCCTAAGCTTTTTAAGGAGGCTTAGAGGTGATTTCATCACCATGTACCAGTACTTAAAGGGAGGCTACAAAGAAGATGGAGACTCCCTTTTTATAAGGAGTCACATGGTGAGGACTAGGGGTAATGGGTACAAGTTACTCCCAGGGAGATTCCGATTGGACATGAGAGGAAAATTTTTCACAATGAGAACAGTCAATCATTGGAATAATCTCCCCAGGGAAGTGGTTGACTCTGCTACGCTGAACACGTTTAAGACTCAGCTGGACATGGTGCTGAGCCATCTTGTCTAGATTGTGCTAGAGAGGTTGGACCAGATGATCCTTGAGGTCCCTTCCAACCTGGTATTCTATGATTCTATGATTCTGTGAAGAGCCAGTTGATACCCACTTGTTCTTGTGCCAACACTGTTCTTCAGTTTGAATCATTCTCTGGCCCTCTCTCCCTGTTGGAGCAGATGACTAACTAATATGTTGAGAGAAGGTGTGAGGATGTGCACAGAGTGTCAAATCACTTCATACTGAACTTAAGATTCCCCCATTTTCTTTTAATTTTCTCTTCAGACTCAGTGTGTCCTGAAATCCCCCATTTAATTGTATACTGGTAGTTTACCCTTTATCATCAATAATGCTCTCTTGAGTCTTCTTATACCTGCCTAGAGGTCTGATGAGGTAGGGCTAGAGTTTCAATAAGAGTTAGAAGGTGAGTGAGCTCTGGCTTCTTCAAAAATGCATAAGGACTCATAAAATACAGTTATGGCAGCCTCATTTCAAAATGGGGCCAGAGAAGGAGTAGCATTTCTCTTCTGAGCTGGTCTTCCCTTTCCACCTTTATAAAATGTCCCAGTGATATCTGTATTCATCCAGAGTCTTGAGCCTCACACTTGACAATCTTCAGGATTTTCAAAATCTGTCTTCCTTGGACTTTCCCTAACTGAAATCTTGCTGGCTCCTGGAAGGGGGGTACAGTAGTGAGGGTGGGGTAGACATAATTAGCTCACATTTTCAACTGTGTCATTTTATGCAAAGAACAGGCAGGCTGTCATTTACAGGACAGTTGACAGCTCTCCATCTACACTAAGTCCAATGCAGATGAAATTTATGTTGATACAGAAATAAGAATATAAGAGAAAGAAAACAGCATGTGACCTGTTCATTTAAACAAAATGGTGTCCATGCATGCAAATCTGCATCATTTTAGCTATGTTTAGGCCCAAATAAATTATTTCCTGACATGGGCATCACTTCATGGTGTACAACAAACGTACTCATTGTGCCAGTTTCCATGGGTGCTGGATGGAAGCATCTACATCTTTTCTCTGGCACATTACAGAGGAAGCTGAGGAACCTGCCTCAAGACTGGGTGTGCCATTGAAAAGCTTCATCTTTGCTACAACACATTTTGGATAATAAAGCTTCACAATCCCCATGCTACTGGTCAAAGCAGAAGTCACAGTCTCCTACTAGCCCTTGGCCCGTTAGCCCTTGGTACCTGTAGCATCTCTTACGCCATGCTGAATGCTTGGTGTGGTCAGGTGGGCAATGGGCTATTTTTATTTATTTTTATTTCTTATTTGGGTATATTTCTAGATCGATCTGTGAACTGAATTAGCTGAACATACCCACAGGAGCACTTGGCATCAGCTCAAGGAAAGCAGCATGGAAGTGGAAGAGGACTGGAAGGAAATGTGTTTAGGCAATACCGCAGTTGTAGGCCAAATCGAGTCCTGTGAAACCATGCTCTTGGGTTCTGAATTAATTTTAGATGTGGCCTTTCCTTGCTCTGTGTTTCATTTCTTCATGTATAGAAAAAGTGGCAAGCTCTTTACCTCTTCAAAGGAATGTTGTGAGAATATGGGAAGCATTAGCTGCTTGGATATGATGAGGATAGAGGTTAAATGTCCATGTGAAAGGAGAATGCAGAGCTTTTATGTCTATAGGAAGTAAGAGCTGCTTTAGCCTGATACAAGGAATTCAAAGTGACAGAGTGGGGAGGAAGAAGGGGGAAGGCTAAAAAGCTTCCAAAAACATGCTTAAAACCTTCCCCCCTTTCAGAAGTGTTTGCAGCAGAACACAGCCTCACCCCACAACCGCAGATTGCTGCATCATGCTTAGAGAACAGCTTTCTCAGTTTATCTTCAGAAGGAGTTGTGCATTTTGCTTAGTGGTAATACATTGAGAATGCAGAGATTTATACTGATTCTTGCTCTCAAAACACTGAGTTAAAGCTACAGGGGAAAAAACAAACCAGCAAGTTTTTCTTCTGACATGAGTCACTTCAAAACAGTTGCCTTGACTTTTGTATTTTTGACAGTTACTCACGTTTTAAAGTTTCCTATTTATTCTGCATTGAAAGTAGTAGTACTTATGAATTATTCAACTCACAAAAAATAGGCAGATATGATAGGCTATAAAGACAGAAAATGGTTTGAGATGTTAAAAAAAAAAAAAAAAAAAGCAAAAAATCCCCAAACTGAAAACAGTTGTCATGTGAATAATACAACATGGAATTTAGCATGTACACAATGAAAAGACTTTGCATATTTAGCTCCATTATAGTATAATGCACAACAGACTGGTGCTGACACCCATCAAGTGCTCTGACTTCAATCAGTAGTCATTTAATATGAGGAGTAAACAGCCAGTCACGGTGTGATGCTAAAAAGGGAGTTGGTCAGCAGCAACCTCTGCACACTGACTTGTCCTTGTTTCCATACTCCTCATACACCAATAATCAGGGAGCTGCACTGGTTCCCAAGTATCACATACCTTAAAAAGTAATCACTGCCCTGGAAGAAATGTACATTTCCAGACATAAAGCAGGTAATATGTAGGTCCTCTTTGGATCAAGCAAATAAAAACCATGCAAACTGAACGTATCCTTGAGTGCATCTTGAGGATCCATGCCACAACAAAGTCACTTACCTCTTGCACAACATCCTCCCTCTGCAGAAAGTGCTTTATAAAGCAAGCAAACACCATTAGAACCATTTTACCACTGAGGAAATGGAAATCCAGAAAAGTCACTTCACAAGCTAATGGGGGAAATCCTTTAGAGTACAGGTTTCAGTCTGGTGCTTTAATCCTGAGGCCTTACTACTTTGTCATTGTCAACGTACCATTGTGTTACTGCTGTACAGCTTTCAGCTAATCTGTTACTGTACTAAAAGCACTGACATAGCTTTCTTCTTTTCAGAAAACAGTCCGTTAGTGAAATAAAAAGGACTTGCAAGCCCACCTCATACAAACTGGGCTCATCATGAGAGTCATGTACAGCTTTATGTTGACGGATTGAATAAACAGATGGTGTGCATTGCCCTAAGCCCAATGCATAGTGTAATGGAGAGAAAGACAGAGAAAGAGGTGTGAAAGAATTAAGAACATGCTGGAAAAATTTGGTGTGTTTGAGACAAATTTTTAGTTACTTTGAGAAAAGAACTGAAAAAAATTAAAAAGGACAGTTTCATACACATTCGTGGATGCTTGAACAGTTTTGTCGTGGATGACATCAACACAGTGCAAGATCGTTCATATCACCTGGGCAGCCCAGAAAGGTTTTTGTCACTAATTCGCATGTGTTCACCATCCCCATGAAACCTATCTTGCCTCTTCAGGTCAAGTTCTAGTTTCTCAATAACCTTGCGCTTTTTATATTAACGATCGCTCTCTCGAAAGTAAACCACATTGAACAATGTCCAGTCTATGGTTTTCAAGGTGTGCTTTCTTTCAGCAACCTAACCTACAATTTGGTATATTTTCATAGGTGTTTGAAGTACTGAACTGAGAAGACTGAGTGCAAAAGAGTAAAGGGATAAATAAAATGCAGGATAATAGGGTTGTTTCATGTGGAGAAAAAGGGGCTCAGGGGATACCTTATTGCTCTCTACAACTACCTGAAAGGAGATTGTAGCGAGGTGAGTATTGGTCTCTTCTCTCAAGTAGCAAGTGATAGGACAAGAGGAAACGGCCTCAAGTTGTGCCAGGGGAGGTTTAGTTTGGATATCAGGAAAAAATTCTTTACCAAAAGCGTCATCAAGCATTGGAAGAGGCTGCCCAGGGAAGCGGTTGAGTTCCCATCCCTGGAGGTATTCAACAGACATGTAGATGTGGTACTTAGGGACATGGTTTAGTGGTGCACTTGGCAGTGTTAGGTTAACCGTTGGACTTGATGATCTTAAAGGTCTTTTCCAACCTGAACGATTCTATGATTCTATGTTTTGAGGTCTTTCATTTTTCATAAACCGGAAAAGAAGAAAATGAGTCAGAGAAAGGACCTAATTCAATATAGATTTGTATACAGTGAGATTGCCTTGCATGAAGCAAATTTTAAAGGGTATTAATAAGTTCAGTGTAAACATTTCCCAAGAACTGTAGAAATTAATGTTAAAATAGCAAAATGTCATGAGGAGATACAGGCCCAGATTTATTTGCTGAATCAAGTATATATACAGAGGCTTCTGACAAAGCCTTATCCAGCAAGATTTTCATAGTGCGTGACTGTTCATGACAATATGTTTTAGAAATAACTCAGACTTTTCATAGAAAGACCATTTGTTAAAAAATTAAGAGAACTAAGGAAGAAGATAACATTTGCTGACATTCAGTCAATTTGGGGAGAGGTCAGTGCTTTCCTGCATTTCCCTGCAAAAGGGTAAGAAAGAAATATCTGTCTTCATTTTGAAACAGTATTGTCATCTGACAACTTATACTCCTTTAAAGAAAGAAGGAAAGATGGTGGATGAATTAAAAACAAAACTGTTATAAGAGGTTTGTCTCACATTGAGTCAATCCAAAATTATGCTCCTTTCTCCCTTTTCTTTGCACTCAGAAGAAAATAAAAATTCCTTTTTTTTTTTCTATTGACATTTTCTGGTTTAGAAAATAATTGTATTATGTAATTTGTTTTTAACTCTCCATTCATACATTTCCTAACACAAGATCTTATGGCCCACCAGTGAAGCTGCATAAAGCAACCAGAGTGAGAAAAAAGAATGTGCTAACTTCCGTGTTCTTTGTGCTTAGTTTTGTTCTCATAAAGGAGGAGAGAAAAAGGGGGGGGAGAAATATCTCCTCAAGAGAGCAGGATAGTTAAGTACAAGTGACTGTAAGAGATCTGAATCAATAAGAATTGCCCAGACCCTGTTGGAAACTGTTAGGCTTTGTAAATCCAGAAATTGTGCCAAGGAAAATCAAAGTTTTTGTCACTTTCTCCATAAAAGGCAACGAACCGTTAATAAAATAACTAAAAGCATGTTAGAGTACTAATAACGTTAAATGCATTGTTGTATTGGATTTTCTCTTATCTAGAAAATTCTTAGGATTGTTTTTGCTGAGAGGAGGTGTTCATAATATTTTATTTGTGTGAATTCTCTCTTGTGTACCAAGAGACACAAGAGAGGACAGAGCTTAGACTGTCATCTCTTCTTTTACTCAAAAAAGGTTAAGGTCTGTCCCTTTCTCTCTTTTCTCCTAAATTCCTTATTTTAAGAGAGTAAGTGGAACCTTTGGAGGCTTCCCACATATAAAACATTGTTGAAAATTCAATCTATAAGTTCAGAAATTGAGTGGCAGTGGGAGGAGGACAAATATAAACTGCTAATTTTTCACTTCATCAGAGAACCAGGCTAAAAAAGTGGATTATCAAAGAGGAAGGGTTTAAATCCTGGAATATCCCCCCCCCCCCCCTTTTTTTCTTTTCCTTGAATACTAGGCAGCGATTCCTAACTAATGGTTTGTCACTGAAGGTACCAGGCTGCATGCTACAGTTTCAGTTTTTTCCTCTAATTAGAGTGATGTTACAGATTCTGGCTTCCCACACAGGCAGAAGTAAGGGACTTGAAAAAAATGAACCCTGCAAGACAGCAGGGCAGTGCAGAGGTACATGGGATGCACAGCAGTCTTATCAAGGCTACAGCTACAGTCAGAGTCATTATTTTACCCATCATGGGGAGACCTGATAAGGACAAATCAGTGCAGCTCTAAGTAAGTTTCTCTTTGTTTAGGCTGCTCTAATTGCATCCAGTTTGACTTACCATTTCAGACAATTTTCGTTTTGAAATTAGGGAAGCATTACTATGCTTGTCATCCAATTGGTTTCATTTACATAGTTATCCATGTTTGCATATGTTGAGAGGAGAAAAGTTAATTCAGAAAAATCCAGCAGAAACTGTTTTTCCCCATTCACATTTTCTCTCAGACTGTAAATTGCTATGATTCTCAGCTGCCTCTTCTGTTACAATGGAAATCAAATTACATCCCACTCTCCCAACAGCAACTAAGACAGGTTAAATAAAATCTACATAATTCTGCCCCATGGCTACCTTTGGAGAATGATCAAAATATAAAGGTCTTCATATCGGTGTCTGGCATCTCTGTGTGCATGAAGACGAAAAGGCACCAGAAGAATGGACAGTGGCTGTGGAAGGGCTTAAGGTTGAGGTCTAAGTCTGAATTTAAAAGGTATATACATCCTCTGGGATGCTAATCCTTGTGGCATGTATAGCTGGTGGAGAGTCTCATAAAAAGAAATGTCTTTCAGGCTCCTTAGAACAGGAAAATGCTGCAACCTTTATTGACTGCTTCAGGGAAAGGGCTTTAATGTGACTCTCTTGTTGCAAGTAGTCCTTGCATGCCATTTAATCTTAACTATAGTAAGTGCAGATCTGCTCATCTTGTTAAACCCCCGAAGCATTAAAGAGAAGTTTTCTACCTCGTGATGATGTGTTATTTCAGTGCTTCTGTAGTGAGTAAGATGGAGGCATCTGTGTAGTTTTCTAAATCTGTAGCAAAATAAGATGCTTTAATTAACTCTCAGTTGATTCAAACCAAGCTTTTTAAAATATTTTAGTCATATCGAGATTTAGTGGTTTGAACAATTACTTGCATGCCTGCAGATCAAGGCAGAGCTAAGAAATATCCCAAATGAGCCACCTTGCCTGGTTGTAAGAGGTAGTTGGCAGCAAACGCTAAATGGTTTATCAAAATATTAGTATATGCAAATGAGCAACCAGATTTACATAATTTTACTAGGCAGGCAGCTGCGACCAGCACAGATCCAGTGTAGGGATATTGATAGCAAATCCATTATTTCAGTAAATTAAAGCTAGCCTTATGCACAATAATTGCAAAACACATCTGCTGCACTTTCTCTTTTCTGGTTTTCTCCTGGTAGAGAGGAAACAGTGTAATGAACAAGATTTTAATAAATGGTAGGGTTAGATGTATCATAAGCAAGTTAGTTATCAAATAATTCTAATTACCTCTTAGCTCTTCAAAATTGTTTATATATTGAATGACACACTGATTGCATTTTTTCTTTAAGAAGATATAAAGGGTTCTTTTTGAAATTTTACTGTGGGATTGTTTGGGGGTTTTTTGAGGCAAAAAGTGTTGCAATGGAAGCGTGTAAACAAAATCACACTTTTCCAGACTTGTGGGATCATTTACACCTACTCATAATGTACACATCTATATTGAAGTCAAAGGAATGCCATGGGTTAAGGGTAAATTTGAAACAAAAAAAAAAAAAAAAAGAAATTATATCTTATAGCAAAACAGTGGCAAGTAAGTAATGAAGCTTGTTTTGCTTGTTGATAGCTCTACTAATTAGAAAATAAAGACATTCATTGGGACTGCCTACCTAGCTGTCCATCACCAACAGTAATACAGAGCTGATGTATGGGCTTTTAGTACTGTTGGGTTTTTTGGTTGTTTGTTTTTTTTTCTGTTGGAATGCTTCAGGGCTCAGTAACTAAGGGAGGTCCTCAGAAAGTGAAGGGACCTGTTTAACCAAGGGGAGGGGGATCCCATGGGAGCTGCATTCCCCCTTCCTCCCAGGCCCATGCTTAGGGCTCTCCAGAGCAGGGTGGTTCTGCCCCATCATGCAGCTGTCCTGTCCCCTGCAGACAGCAAGTGTGGCTCTTCAGGAGGTAGTGCTCAAGAAAGGGGAGAGGGAATGAAACTGATCCCTTCTTTGGAGTACTGTCCTGATGAACTGCTCAAGAAGAGCCATAAAATTCAAGACTGTGATATTTAAAGAAAGGTTTGATTTGGCGGCCAGAAGAAATGTGATGGGTTATGAGCTGTTGCTAGAGTAGGAAAGCCAAGACAGCATTTATACTGTACATACTGTCTATGGGCTTGGAAATTTTGCAATCTTATAAAAATTAGAAATTAACAAAAACTATTAAAGTTCTGCATCTACCAATTAGTGAACACTGAGATTTCTGAATCTCTGATGACCTAAAGAAATACCTCACTTCCAAACCACAGCTTTCAGCACAATCATTGAAAGCTTGGATCTGATACCACATTTTTCAAAAATTATTAATGAACTGGAGTGTATCATCAGTATTAAGAACAGCAACCAATAAATGTGTAGACAAATGACTTCAGACAAGAGCAACTTCAATCATCATTTTGAGTAATTTCAAAGTAATTCGAGTGAATATGGTCCCTAGAGATATATCTATTTCTTCCATATATATACATGTAAAACCAAAATGATTGTTCCATTATTTCCAATGAAATTTTCAGCATGACCTAAGGGACTTAGCAGTGTCTCATTAATAGTTTCCAGGAAATTAGTATCTAATAAAGACCATCTGGGAACTACTAGCTAAAAAACATTGATAGGAAATATAATACCATTAAAAAAGAAATTCCCCATGCAAAATTGTTAATTTCAATGAACAGAGAAGCATTTTCATTCATCAGATTGATCTGAACTGAAATATTTTGTAGGGAGGTTGGTTTGTTTGTTTGGAGGGGGTGGTGTTTTGCCCATACCTGACACATTTCCTTTCAATATTTTTCATAGCACATCTCCTTTTCAAAGTACCATGGACCACTATGGCGGATGTACAACTGTCCCCTCCTTTTTGACATGGTAATGACTTTGTCCAGTTCTGTCTCCACTTCTGATGCACCTCAAGCAGCTCCTGACAGAGATATGTAATGCACCATTAGAGTTACCTGCTGACCATGTGCCATGGGAGAAGTAAGTTAACCAGGGAGCTCAGCCTACAGGAGGGAATGAAGAAATAAAGTACCTGAACTCTAATTCCTGTGTTCCTGCAAAACATTTTACAGAAGTGCAATTTAAAGTGCATTTGTTGCAAAATAAAAGAGGACAGATCTCAAAATTGATGATGTGATTGTCCTTTTCGCTTAATAAAAAGTAGTTATTTGGCTTTTCATGAGGTTATCAATATATTGAAATTTCTGTCCCATGGAAAAACTTTATGTCTGCTCTCATGCTGAGGCACTTGAAAATCTGAACCAATGCACTTTGTGTTGTACACCTCCCCCCACTCCCTTACTTTAGTTTTTCTTTAGCACGTGTCAAAGTTTCCGTCTTTTCCTAAAGTCTGGAGTCTGTACTCTGCTGCTCTCTAAGCCTCACTCTCCCCCAGATCTTGACCATCACTACTTCACGGTCGCTACAGCTGAGGCTGCCTCTGATTACTACCTCCCGCAGAAGCTCCTTCTTGCTACTGACCAGGAGGTCCAGCTCATCCCTGCTTGGCCCCTCCAGGACCTGTACCACAAAGTTATCCCTGACACCCTCCAGAAATCCCCCCAATGCCTCAAACCCCATTGCATTTCCCTCTCAGCCGATGTCAGGGAGTTTGAAGTCCCACAGGAGAAACATGGTCTGTGGCCAGAGACTGGATGGTCAGTAACAGTCCCCCATGGTGTCATCCGTCTCCCTGCCCTCATCTCCAGCCCCGACCCACTTGCTTTCACCCACCCATCACCCATCCCATAGGGGACCCCCACACATCTCAGCTGCTCCTTCATGTAGAGGGCCACCCGTCCTCATTGTCCCTGCCAGAGTGACTGTCATGAAGCAACATGTCTGTGAATAGAGAAAAATAATTATTCTGCTTACATGCTTTTTGTGCTTTTGTGCAGACTGAAGCTGTTTCCTTAAAAGCCTTTTTTATGGCTGCAGAACGCTGCACATTTTCATAACTCATCACAGGCTGAAAGCCTTACACAGAAAAATATCCCAGGTTTGACGGGTCACACACCTTTGGTTCCCCCTGACCCATCATAAGCCACAGAGCCACTCAAAATATCGGAGTCAAAAATTTAATTCTGGTCTGACAAGAGAATTTTGGATCTTCCCAGAGCCACAATCCACTGGGTTCATCAATTTTAACATGATTATGAGATATTTTGGGACCCTTCCTGGTAAAAGGGGGGGGGGGGGGGGGGGGCTTGTGCTGTTTCTGATGACAAGGAACAAGGAGCACTATCAATTCTTTTCAAATAGTTATCTCAAAGGCACTCCTCAGGCTGAATTGCCCTTTGAAGAACTGTTTATGATTATCAGAACAGAATTAAAAATAAAGAAAATGGACCACAGTTAGTTAAATGCCAGTGTTTCTCACCAATTATTCGACAAAGAAAAAGCTAATGAACTAACTGAAATGTCTCAAATTATTATTATCAGACACTATTGGTAGTAATTCTCACTCATATCATTAAAATTATCATTTAAAAGTGCTTTTGTTGCAAGCTCACGATACAGATGATGAAAGTGAAGCACATAGGGTGAATGTCAGATCTCTTCCCTACATACAGGGCTGTGCTATTCATTTTATTGGGTGGCCTGATTGACCTAATGAAAGCATATTGGTCACATCTGAATAGGAGGTTTGTGAAGGAAATGGATTAACTGTTTCTTTTCAGAAATATGAAGCAGGAATGGAAGAACACAATGTAAAGCTACAAGTGCTCTTCTGCTGCCACTTCCCTTCCCCATTCAGACTCCTCCCTCAGCCTAGGTACAACTCGCTTTTAGTAAAAATCCATATCTTCTTACAGAGATTCCCTGGAACTTCACCTCATAATGGTTTTCTTTTGTCTTCATGCTATAACCCTTGCCTTACAGCTTGTCTTGGAAGGTGGCATGCATTGCTCCTTGTTGACCCCATGACTCTTCTGCTGCAGTGCTTAAGGATGACACAGTCTCTCTTCTCTATATAGGGCCCTGTTTGGGTGGATGGTGAAGTGGTAACCCATAAAAACTGCTGTTCTGTGGCTGACAGTGACAGTCGTAGAGTCATAAAGTTATTGATGTCAGAAGGGACCTTTGGAGGTCACCTGGTAAAGCTGCCATGTCACAGTCAGGCCAACAGGAGCAGACTCTTGCCCACAACAAAGATCCCACAGCCTCTGTGAGCAACTTTCCCAGGTCAGGCCCTGTCCTGGGGAGCAAATGTGCCCTCTCTGCTTTGTTTCAGTGTTCCCTTTCACAAGGTGTGTCCTTGTGCCCTGTTGGTGTGTGCCTTCAGGGAAAGCTCAGCTCCTTCATCCTTCTCCTCGCCCAGGCAGCAGCTGCTGACTGCCTCAAGTGCCCAAGCCTCATCTCTGGCCACAAACCACATGACCTCTGAGCCTGCCACCAGACACTCTGGCCGCTTGGGGCACTGGGCCTTGGCTGGGCTTGCTCCAGGTACCTGATGTCTACCACGGAGGGACCCCCAAGTTGGACTTTGGTCTGCAAAAGTGGTCAGAGTTGTGCCGGGAGCAGGCAGGGACTCACGCCCCATGCCTTGCTGGCTGAGCTCATGGTCTCACAGCCCTGCTGGCGGGCTCTTGGCTATCCTTGCTGCAAGAGTCCAGCCAACTTCTCACTCCCACCCTGGTCCAGAGCCTCTCCAGCCCAGCTGCCTTCCCACCTCTGGCAGTCCACCTTCAGGGGGTTCTCCTGTCCAGGGCATGTTGTGGCATTACTGTTGGCCAACCTGCGGTGGGTTTCTGTCCGCCCCTATCTCCAGCCTATCAAAACCCCCTTGAGGGGGCACAATCATGCAGTGTGCAGCTTGCTGCATGCGTCTGGGGACTACCCGCCTGCTGCCTGAGGGTGCCTCTCATCCCATTAGCATTGAGATTCCACAATGCTACTCCAGTACAGACTGAGATCCCCCCAGAGGGCTTTATGCTTCTATTGCATTTACAGCATCTACCCAATGAGTGTCATTCATGTGACTGTCACCCATCCTGTAAGATTTTCTAGTTCTTGAAGGACTTGCTCTACTCATTTTCTTATCCGGATTTGCTAGCAAGCTGGTTCTCTTTATAAAGCCTTTGACACTGAAAATAACACACCAAATGCCAAATTTTCCTCTTACCGTTCCCAGACATCCTCACTGTCTCTCCACCTCCCAGACATCTTCAAAGAGGTTGTCCCAAGTTCTTGTACTGACCTGCACTGTGAGGTTTCCACAAAGGAGAGAAAATGATAGAAATGCCAATTGCTTTCTTCCAGCATAACAACAGAATTTCTGGGTTATTTAGAGACTTTCAGTACGTGGAGAAAATCAGGTCTGTTTTCAAAAGCAACAAGGCTGGCTGTGTGGCCTCATCACCTTTTGATACAGTTGACAGGGTAAAAGTTGTATCAGTCATAATTTGTTCTAGTCACAGACACTAAGTGATAATAGTTTCATATATATTCTGGACCATAGCTATTTGATAGACTACTGTCAAACAATACTGATGCCTTAGAAAAATAAGCAGAACCAACATTTTTCACAAACTTTACTCTTTTCTGCTACTGTTCCCTTTACTAGTCAAAATGCTCTTCGTTTATAAAGATCTGATTCCTTGAAAATCATCCATGCTGAAAACCAAAACCAAACATCTGTGGAGATTTGTCAAAAGCATATTTTGATAGGAACTGTTTGTTATAAAAAACAGGATATTGTAAGAAATCTACATCAGAAACACATAAAAAGTACAGAAAAACTCAGATTTTGGATCCACATGTACAAGTCCCTAGACACAGCACTCTTGCCTATATCCTAGCTCCTCCACACTCAGTTTTTCTGAATAGTTACTGTAAACACCAAGCCAGCAGACCTTGACTGGCTGTTGGTGATCCAGAACCCTCTTGGAGACACCCTGTGTGAAGTAGCCCTTCCTGCATAGCAATGTTCTAGGCAAAATGTTGATGTCTAGGGAACCTAAAATAAACATTTCTGTCCACATTTTCTGTGGTATTTTGTCTACAAGCACAGTAAACAGGATGGATGGTCTTGCATATGAGTTTCTCTCTGCAATTTAATAGCCTGAGGTATAACAGCTCTCTAACTACATAATCTAATTTCATAAAATATCCAAGAATTATGAAAGATCTATCCTGTAGATGTAGAAACTGGTGTAAACCAGTTTAGGTAGATGAAATTGGTCTAGCTGTATAGTTAAATATAGTCATATGCGGTATTTCAGTATTTTTTTCTTTTTCTATATCTACTAGGAATAATCACAAGATATTTCCCTGTTTACAGTACCCTGGATCAAATTTATTTCATGCTTACATGTTTTTTATTCACTTAGGAACTATTTGCAGATTTTAACTAAAATGTGCTCTAATCAAAGTGAGTTTTCCTCTCAAATTAACAAATCATGGATAATACCGCAGCTCCTGAATCCTGGGAACACTGAATAATTTTAATGAAAAATTTACATGCTTGCTTAGAAGTCATTTTAGTCAGAAGCAGGTTAACTAATAACAGAAGCAGGCACAAGGAACTCAGAAAACAAGTGAATAAACAGGTTTATTTTTTTTTCCATTTCAAAAGACTTGTGCCATGCATTTTGTTCAACTGGTGCCACATCACAATGCAGGCTCTGTCATGTAATAGACTTGCTAACATCAAACAACCAAAAAAAAGTAAGAAAAAAAAAAAAGAAAAAACAAAAGACAAAAAAATTTCTAAATTGCATTGCATTAAGTTTCAATTTCATCAATCCAATGGCATTTATCAAACTGAAGCATTAGCATGGCATTTGGTAAAAGATATTTAATCCAAATTTGGCCTGATGCTGAACAGGCAATAGAAGTATTGGGCCATTAATTCTATTAGAGGGAAGGTCAAAATGGAGATATTAATCCACATGTCATTTCAAGTTACTTTGTGAGTGACAAGAGTATTCTGAGCAGAGCCAAAGAAATATTTTGGGGTAAATAACTATATTTGCTGGCTCAGGCCAGTCTCCCACAAATCTGAAACCAGACTCCTGACAAGTTCCTGTGTGACGCCTCACCACACAGCTCATCCTACCAGAATTACACTGTGTCTGAGTGGCACTCCCTAAACTGGTGGTGTTTTCTGGTGTACACGGGATGCATTGTTTGCTGCAAGAATTCAGAAACCAGGGGTTGTATATATTCTTGTATCATCTAAACAAGCTGTGATTCACATCAGCATCTCACATGCACATGCCACGTTAGAGGTGGTACAGTTACTGTAATGCATACAACCCCTATGGACAGTGTGCACTCCAGCCACCCATCACACAGACAGAGACACAGAAAATATATTATAAATTATTTGCAATTGTGTGGACTTAAAAAACAGCCAGAAATAAAATTCTTTTTTTTAAGGGACTTACTTGGACCTTCAGGCAGCTAGAGGCAAGTCAGCTCTTGTACGACCAAAAGCACATTTGCACTGCTAATAGTGCTGAGGCCCTACGCTAGACATTAAATTTTAGGTTTGCTTTCCCAATGAGGACAGGAAGCAAAAGCTCAACAACTGTTCAACATGCTGCCCATGCTGATCAGCTATGTATCTTTTCTTATAACATTTATGATACAATGCTGATGACAAAGGAAGTTCAACAAATGCGTTTTTTTCTATAGCTATCATAACAATTTTTGCAAAGGTTTTTATGAAGTGTAATTTAACATCTAAATGGCTACATGGGTGGTAGAATAGCTGTGAAAACAGCCTCCTGGCTAGGATTGTAATTATTCAGTGCTTTGCAGCTTTGTATTTCTTGTCTTTTCAGTCACACTGCTTGGTAAGAAAGATTGGCCATTCAGCTGAGCTATGCCTTAAGCAGCGTCCTCCATGATATGTTTAGAAAATGACTGCAATGGCTTTATAAAAAATGAAATTTAAAAATTTGTTGTCTAGGGTGTTAGTTCACATAAATCTGGATTTTATTGTTACAATATTGTATATTAGAATAACATGGGGTGAGAGGGCAAAGGAGGGAGTACACAAGAGTGAAAAGAATGGACATTTTACAATAACAGACCATTAGAGAGGCATTATATCCTTGAGGACATATGCTTTTAAGTTCAAGGCCATGAATATGTCCAGATAAAAAAAAAATTCAATTTTTTAAGCTTCAATACCCAGTTGAATCAAAGTCTACAATCACTGGAGACATGGATATGGTACCAGAACAAAAGAAAAGGAATTCAAAGGATTAAATTCATGTGAATCCTTCTGAGTTTTGGGGAGCAAAGATGACATTCCCAGGACATCTGGCTCAGCAGCTACCAACACTCTTTTCCTCCTTATAGTAGTCCCAGCAATATTACAGATTTGGGGTGCCGGGCGGAATGGGGCACACCTAGAAGGACTGGTCTTGTTGATATGAAACAGTTCAGTGTTAATTCTTAAACCCAATCTGGGTGAAAAACAAGCTCTCCCCCTCATCATATTGTTGGAGGAGGGAGAGGTTGTATTGGACTCAGGCAGCATTCTTAGAGCACATCAAACTGCAGAGCTCTGTCCTACACATTAATCCAGCGGTTACTGGCCTCTCTAGTCTGAGAAAGGCATTACCAGAAGGAAAGAGCTCTTTTTTCCCCCAAAGACGTCCCCAGAATGAAGGGAAACAATGTACCCCTCCTTTTGAAGCTGTTCATTGTGCAGTACTTGCTTCTCTTAATATGCTTATCCCAAAGATGAAAATGTCCACCCCTGTACAGTTACATCAGTCAAAGTCATTGCTCTTTTTGGTGCTCTGTGAGACATGCAGGATTAATTAACACTTCACTGCAACCCCAGAATCCCTTAAGACTGCTGCCAGCTTAGAACTGATGGAGAAAACTTTACTTAACTAATTCCATTCAACTAACTATTGGAAACAAAATGATGACTTGATCTTTACCTAGCTTTCTCTTGCAGCAGAGAACATTCATATTTAATATACTTCCCTCCTTTAACCTGCACTACCAAATTGATAGTGCATTATTTATGGGAAAATATTAACTTCTAATGGGTTTGGTTTGTTTTGTATGCTTTTGGTTTTTTTTATTTTATTTTGTTTTGTTTTTACAGCAGACTATACACTTAGATTCAAATAGCAGTAGATTGAATATGATGAGATAAGATTTTATGAGAAGCCTGAGGAAACTTGGGCTGTTTTTAGAAATTAGTATATCACTTGGACACATGCCAGAGTATATTATTTAAGTATATACTAGTGGGGTTCTGGTTAAGGATATGCTTAACCGTTTTGAATTAGGACCTTAACTGGTGAATGAATATCTATTAAAATGTGACAGATGAACAGGGCCTTCTCTGTTATTCTGGGGTTTGTCATTCCATTATAACTTTACACGCTCTGATCCATCCAAAAATAGCCTGAATATAGTGACATTTTCAGGAACAGGAACGAGCCTTCTGAGTGTGTTGGAGGCTGCTGATAGCTTGATTTTAAAACAATTAAAGATACAGATAAATTCTTCCATAGGTATTTGACTGGCTCTATTTGCATCTCAATGATCATTGAAAGCTTCTGAGAAACCTTCTTTAGCACTAAAATACTAAGAAGCTCAATTAAGTCATCCAGATAGGTATTACCTGGCTGAATAAATGCAATAGCACCACAAAACAAAAATGTAAAAAACAAACAAAACCCAAATCAAAACCCCCAAAACAAGAATAATTTTACCACTTCTATTACTAATTAACTCCAAAAAGATTTGTCTAATTAAATACTACATCCAAATTAGTAGCAAGAGGTAAAAAACAGAGTTATAGGGTCCAGTGTAAAAGAAATTTGCAAATGATTCATTATGTTTTGAAAGATTACAACAAATTATCTCTTTTATATAAAAAAAGACTCTTGTTTAAGCAAGGACTAAAATTTTATTCCATTTGCCTAATTTCTTACGTGGTAATTAGCAAAAGTGGTTTACTTTTAAGAGTTCTATAAATTCTTAACACCCAGGGACTACTCAAACACATTGAAAACATAACTTTACCTTGATCGTTGCCTCCCATGTTTACGTAGACTATGTAATTATTCCTATATAGTACAACTATATTATTATGGCAATATATTGTTGTTGTTGTTGTTGCTGTTGTTGTTGTTGTTGTTATTATTAGTATTATTAGTATTATTAGTATTATTATTAGTATTTAATGAAGTGGACTTAGTGGAAAGCTTTCCACAAAATTCAGTTTTATACACAATGTCAGTTTGCTTACTCCATACTGTTTCAGCTGAAACACACCTAATGCTTGAGCTTCCGATGAAGCCTGGAGGTGGCAGGTGTCTTCTAATGGATCAGTGCGTAAATTACATGCGAACTAAAACCCTGAACTTCCCAGGGAGATCAGTGAAGCAGACTGCCCTAAACTGCAAAACTGAAAGAAGCCAGTTGTGAATGCAAGGCATGTTTTATTGGGATGTCACTTCCCAGCAGCCGCAGGATTGAGAAGAGTATCAGTTCAACTGGGCAGCAGCAGTAGCAGTGACAATATCTGTGGGAATATCCTTTGTTCTCCAAAATATCATGCTACAGTGTTTCTCTCCCATGTTCTTTCCACTCAGGGAGGGCGGAAGATAGGAGAAATTTGCTTTAAACTTAAATTATCTTTAAAATTCTTCAAATTTTTTGGGTTTGGATGTGATTTTAATAAAAATCTCTAGAGCTTTTTTTATGGATAGAAAGCAAATCTTCATGGACACTTCCATAAAATTAAATACCACTAAGGAAGCTGCATGATAATGGAATACTTTTCTAGTTTCCAAATCCTGGAAAGACTCTACCAATATTTTTTTTAACCACTCTACATTGGCACAAAAATTTACAAAAAGAGGTAAAGATCTTAGTCATTAGACATGTCAGCTGAACAAACTCCACAATTTCCTAATGACATGCATCAAAATATCCTGGTTTTATTGTGTTTATAGGAAATGTATGTAGTGGAGCAGTTTTAAAAAGGAAACATATTTGAGGTTTTGACTGTTCATCTTTGATTTTATATACAAGATTACTTCTATGTTATATTTTTTTTGGACATCATTATAACCCCCTTCCAAGAACAAGATTAGAAGGTAACATGTTTTTATTATGGAGGGGTTGGAGAAAAAAGGGTAATTCTTTTCCTCGGAAGTTCTATTATATGTGTTTATTGAAATTTTTGAGCAGATGCAGTCACCAACTGAACAAAAGTAAGGGCACACCAGGAAAACACTGTATCATTTTGAGTTTTTAATAGATGTAAATGCATGTGACAAAACAGGCAGGGGCAGCTGGAGGAGGGAGACTTCGCAGTCCACCTAGGAAGATCTTTCCCTCAATTTACCATATGTTTTGAAAACCCTACACCAAACTACATCCTTATGGACAAAACAATTAGTTGCTTGCACTGGTACTGAGGCCTGTGCATAGAAAAGGTAGTAGAAGATTTTAAGCTATATAACTAGTCAGGTGAAGGGTACAACTGACTTATTTCCAACTATGGTGTAGAACCACAATAGCATATCTTTAACCAGAATTTACACTAAAAAATCATAAACTGCTATCATCATTTAACTATTTTTCAGCAGTGAAAACAAGGTTTGAACTTAGCAATTTGTCTTTTCTGCCTTTTCAGATTTTGCAAAAAAAGTTTCTTGCTATTTAACTTCAAACAATGCAGCAGTGAAGTGGAATCATATATCATATTCATTCCATTTAGAGTGATTTATAAACTGAGCTGAAAATTAAATAAAAATGTTCTATATTTAACATTTACTGATGCTGGTTTTACTTTTTGCACAAAATAATTCTTACTCCAAATAGGGTGAATTCAATTCTATTTTCCACTTTATTGAACTTTCAAAGTACCCATCACAATTACTAATCAGAGGAGGTTCTTTTTTTTTTTCAGATGAGACTGAAAGTGTGCCCATACAAATTTACTATGATTCAGGAGAGGCGGCCTGTTAGTTCATTTCCCAAATGCATATTTCAGTGTTATCTCTGTAACAAAACCAAACTAACATCTGGACAGAATACTCAAGTAATTAAACTTTTTTATCATTAAACTGTACTTGTGTTCTGTTACTGGATGTCACTGATGTTACGATACTGTTAAGAATGGAGATGTGTATTTTACTGTACACATTTAAGCAGCATCAATAACTGCAATGACACTAGTCACAAACTTAGAAGCTGTCCATATGCTAAAGTCTGGTTATATGGATCCTAAGAAGCCACATGGATGGATTGCCACTGGAGAAATTATCTTTGCCTCTTATACTACCATGTTATGTACATATAAAAATCATGTGGATGTACATCTTTGATTTCTTTTTATCATAGTTGAATGCCTTAAAACAACATTTAAGCTTAAAGGATTATCTTTCTTTAGCTGAGGAGCCATCTCTGAATGGTTTGATCTATATTCATTACTTTGTGTCCCATTTAAGTTTTTAGCCATCATTTCACTCAAGGCTTCAAGACTTCAGCCTTTCTGTCAGAGGTCAAGCTGAGATCTAATATGGGACAGATGATTACTCCACATCTGTTTGCTTATAGGTTTTTTTATCTCTGAAGCACAGGATCCTGGGTACCAACAGAAAGATTCAGTTGATGTGTTTTAGGTGTATGTCAACATGTTTATGCGCAAGAAAGGATTCTGAGTTCTCTTGTGTCCTTTCCCTTCTAGCATGTTTAAAGACGTGACAGACACAGATTCTTCTCCTGCTTTTCTTTTTCCCTCATACCAATCTATATGTTCATAATAGGTTTGCATCCACTGATTCTTCCTAGTAATTAAGGAGTTACTGCAAGTCCGACTCCAGAAAAAAACAAAGCAAAAAAAAGCAAAGAATTCATTGTAATTGGGATTCCATTAAATTAGGAATAAATGGTTTTAATATATACATGAAATGGAATAGCTTGAACATTGTGGCAGCTTTTTGAAAAGACATGTTTCCAGATGGCTTGTTTGTTTGTTTTTCCTAATAGTTGTAACAGTTTCAGCTAAAAAACAACAGTTGATATCCATCAGGCTGATCAAAAAAAAAGTGAGTTAAGTCATCTCAAGAGCCAGTTAATAGTCTGTTTCCTTCTTATTTTATAACAGGTTTATATAGTTACTGAAATAATTTAATGTAAGAATTATTGTCTCATTTAACAGTTATAAATATGTTGAAAAGTGATCAATTAATGTAGCAAAGAACTTTGAAATTCAGTCAGCTCATGATATCAGCCAGTGATTGCTGATTCTGAAATGATACTCTAAATGTATTATACAAAGAGGGAATTTATGTGGGTTCAGAGACTGAGAAGATGGAACAATCACATTACTTGGATCTGTGGCAAGACACATTAAAAATTCAAATTCCAGTGATATAGTTCAGAGATCTGGTGGTGAAAACATACTAATATCTCAGGAACACACCTGATGTCTTATTAGCATGTCTATAGTAAAAAATGTGAGGTTGTCACACAACCATGGCACCAGCATCTCACAGATCTCATCATTGGCTTAAGTGTATCTTTCCCACTGAGCTCTCTCCCTCCAGGACATGGGATTCACAGCTCATGTGTCAAGGGTGCTCAACCACTTGAGCAAGCAGGTGCAAATCTATTAACCAATCAGGCTTTATTTTCCCAGCAAAAGAGCTGTGTTATTTTTAGAGAAGTCATCAACAGCACACAGAAATTTAAACAAAAAGCAGTGTCTATCTTGTTCTTGCAGTACTTGCAAGTTTTTGTCTATCTGAGGATTTGTGAGCATATTCAAGTATTTGAGGAACTTAAAAAAGTCCCAGCTGGCTCTGTCATATGGGGCTCTAACACCTTTTCCAGATAGCTAACAAATCTGCTTCTGCAAGCAATAGAAGTCTTCACCAAGAGATTTCTTCCTTATTACTTTTTCTGAAATTCATTGCTGAAAAATATGTTTGGATGTTAGCCACCCATTTTCTAAATGGACTTTCTAATTGGACAGAGTACTGCAGATGTTAATCAATGGTGCTGCTTACCATGTGCTTACCATCTTGGACTATCCATCCATGGTGGAGGGTAAAAGCTATGCTCAGTAATCACTTGAGACCAAGCAGGCTGATGAAGAAACTCACCATTCATTCCCTGAGATCTGGATGAGATCAGCATCCTGCAAAAGCAAAATTGCAAAAAAAAGCAAAAGACAACAGAGGAATGAATGGTACTAAATTTACTAAATGGTAAAGTACACATTGCATGTCTCTTGTACTTTTTCAGGCAATCCCTATGTAACCTGGAAAGCACTTTAGATAGCTCTTTAAAGTTGTCCTCAATTGAGGCCATGGAAAGCCCTTCCAGATCAGGGGCTTAATAAGTGAATACTGGTTTCAGATTAATGCACTGTACATAACTGCTGCATTTTCAATTGTAAAGGCCATCAACAGTCACTGTTGAAATTAAAAGCTTGCTAAGAAAGAATTTAAACAAGGACACCATGTCCGCATGAAAAACAACAATAAACAAAAAAGAGTAGACTCAGATACAGGAACATGAAAGCAGCTGTTGATTACAGAACTAAAAGGAAGCTGTTAAGGAGTATTAAACTTACTGAATTAATCTTTCTAAATGACATATTTTATCACAAAAACAATATAAAGGTGGAGTGTTATCTTTGGCATTAACTCAAACTCTGTATAAAAATATGTACAGATAAACATATATGACTATAATCTTCCATTCATCCTGTCTCCCCCTCCCAAGCCCTTACTTCAGCCCTGACCTTTCCTTTTGATCCACACTTTAAGTTGGGTTAGCACATCTGGCAGAAAGTCTGTTTCATTCTTTTGTTATATCGACCTCTCAACCACCATCATCATATAAATGTAAGGGCAAAGGGGTGTAAGATCTTTAAACTTTAATGAGCCAAAATATTGGTTTGGGAAAATAATTTGTCAAGAATTCCCTTGCATCATTTTAAAAGATGATTCAAATTGATTTCATAAAGCTTTCAGGATCCTCCACTTTGCCTATGTTTGCAAGAACAGTGCTCAGGCAATTTGTGCATTATGATCTTGGTTTTGCATCATTGAATATGTGTTGGATTTAGATACCATCTAATTTATTCTAATCAAGGGGAAGCTGTTCCTCAGAAAACTGTCTTCAACATTTTAGAAGCATATTCTTTCCCTGAGAAATAAGATGAGCCATTTTCCTATCTAGTGTAACTCAGGAACAAAAAAAACCAACCAACCAAACAAACAAACAAAACCATCATTAGTTTAGCCAGGGAACATTCACTGAATTTTTAAGGTAATTAGAGATCAATGTTTGTCTGTATCCAGTCCTCAAAAAATGCAGACATCCATGTTTGGTTCTGTGATAATGGTAGGTATGTCCACAAACCAGGTAGCAACTCGGCAGTTTAATAGATCATCAGATTTGCATTTGTCAAAGGCAATTTATATCTGATGGAGGTGGCTGGATGGTATTCATCAACTAAAACAAAAAAATGAGCTGACTTCTTAATTTGTTTTTGTTAGAAAATTAGGAATTTGGATAAATACCGTTCGGTTATATCTGAAAGATGCACATATTTGCCAAGAGTCCAGACCAACCACTTATAAGCAAAAAGAATTTGGTACTTTATGTGTGTCTCTTCCCTTCAGAAGCAGCATAGGCAACCATCACACAGCTCAGTCTCTCCTTGATGAGGCTGTTCCAGGTGCAACCTGACCTCCTGCTTTGCATTCCTGTGCTTGACCACGTTCTTGTTTGGGCCTGCTCCTATCTATTGAGAGCAATCCGTATCTGTTGCCAGACTGTGTAAGGACCTGGGGGGATCCTGAGAGGTCCTGCAGGACTAGTGGCACTGCCTGCATTGTCACAGGCGGTTGCATCAGTACTCACCCATGCAGAAATCAGATCAAGGTTTTAATCTCTAGCTCTAGGTGGGTCATACCATACAGACAAGAAATTACATTTGTGTCCAGACAACATTTTGATCTAAAATTCTTGTAAGACTTCTGATATGACACAGAAGCATGCTTTGCATGTTTTGAGCATCTGTCTCAACTGTTTTCAGAAAAGCAGCTGACCAGTCAAATATTTTTTCATTATCCTTATTTGAGGGACTGAACTTTTTCATGCAATAATAGCAGACAGAAAATAATGAAAAGGACATAATGAATACTACTGTTCCAGGATGAATTCATTAACCTTTATAATGCACACAAGATTTAATTGGCCAAGTGTCATATCAGTGACCTGAGTAGCTTTTAATTCCCAACTGTGAAAACTTTTCTTGTCAGGAATAGATGAAGCTGAGCGGATCAATTTTAAACTTGGCTGAGTACAGTGAGGCATTTGGAATGAGGCATCTAAACAAGCTGCTCTATTTTAAAATGTGCTGAGTATCTGTGATTATTATTGACAAACATGGGGACTGCAATACTCACCAGCCCTTGCAATCAAACCCCTTATTTAGGTACCTAGAAGCAGACATAAGTGGTAATTTTCTCTGCACCTTCTTTTATTCATTTCTTCAATATGATGCTGTCTACATGAAAAAAGTAAAAGGTTTTATAGGTTTCAGTTATGCAAGACTTCACTTAATCTATAGTACACAACAGTAACTATCCACCAACACTAGGTTCAGCAACTGATTTTAATTTAAGTATTTTAACTAAAACTCACTCTTACCAAATTTTGTAGAGGTGATGACCTTGGTGAGAAAAGAGCTATCCCAGGATAGCTTTTTCTTTCTCTGTTCTTATTTAGTCTTTTATTCCTGTTTTTATTAAAATGGATTATCTCGTGATTTCCAATAAACCTCATAGACCAATAACAAACAGCAATGTAGAGAAAAAAAAAAGAATAAAAATTATAACAATTATTATTTTTTTTTTCACATTTGAGACATAAGCCAGGGTTTTGCTAGAGCATCTATCCTCTTTACTCCAAGTTATAATGCTGGTATTGCCTAGCCATAACTCTCGGTGCTTCTTGTCTGGAATGGAATAATGCTTTGATTATGCTTTGTAAAATAATACACCACAAGTGAAAGATGACTATCAATTTCACCTTACCATGCTGACAGAATTAGGACTCTGTTAAAATTCTGGCTCAATTTAAATCAAATGCTGTGCAAATTGTTATTTTAGACATCAAAACTTTGATGGTTTTTGCTCAGTGGAAGTAAAGTTTTCAGAGGGGAGCTTCTTATTTTTGAGAGGGACCATTGCTCTGGTTAATATTTTCACCTTCTGTTCTTGTCTTTACAGGTGCTGTATTGCAGCAACATACAGAAAAAGTAACACCAAAGCAGAAATGCTTTGTTTGCAACATGAAGCAAAAATTTAGGTTAGCAATTGCTCTTACCTAAACTGATTGTGCTGTAACAGGGGTTATTTGTTAGTTTTCAGAACTATTTTCTGAAGGATCTGAGGCCAGACAGCTGAACAATTACATAAAAGCTGGTTGCTCATCAACAGTGTGTTTCACTTCCATCCAATCATTTCAGTTTATATCAAGAAAATGCTTGCTTTCACATTTGTAGAAGTTACTTGCTACAGACCCATTAGAAATTGGATAGTCAGGAGGACAGGTATCTAAGGTTATAATGTAAAACTAAAGTAAATTAAAGATTGCTCTCTGTGGTTATGCAGGAACAGCTAATTCCAGTGACTAAAGTTTTTGTTACAGCAAAAATAATGAAAATTAAATATACAAAATCAGTTCAAATCTAGAGACAGTATAACCCGGAGGACCAATATTCAGTTTGTAAATGTGTCTGATACTATAAAACAAGCCAAGAAAAACTGCCTGGTAGGATGAGGTCCTGACTGTCCTTCCCCACTGTTTACAGTGTCAGTTCAGTTTAACAACATGTATGATTACCCATCAAGGGATGGTTTTAGGGTGCTGCAGTTTACAGTTCCACTCAGTCAATAGCTTGCCTCTGTACTTTCCAGGTCATGTTGGAGAACATCACTTCTGGAGCATCATTCTTCACTCCATCCATGCAAATGTGTCATTTCAATGTTACAGAAACATCTTACTTTTGTTTTTTAGCTTTTCTACCATGAAAAAAAAAGATTTATTCTGAACATATTGTCATATTTTCTCATTCCACCAAGAGCAAACAACCCTCTTCCTCTGCTGTGTTTAAAACCTGGGGAAAGTGGAGTCAATTTCTCCATTGCTTTGTGCTTGTGATACCACTTCACTGTTGACATACTATGTACAAAACAGCCACATACTTCATACAAAATAGCATCTTGCTTTTATCAAATAGTGTTAAAGAAGAGACTAAAGGATGTTCATGGCAGCAGTTGAACAAATCCTGTGCCTACTGACATAAAGAGAAAAAACTTCCATTTGTGTTCAACACAGCTATTATTCCACCCCGCATTTTTAATGATTTTTTTTTTTCCCCAAGTGTTTTCTTTCCTATTGCATTTGTATTCTATTTACAGTTTTGCCAGGTCACATCATGAGTGCTATGAGTACAAGCCAATGGTTCCTTACTTCAAATGCATAGTGTAGGTCATCTTAGTTCTCTTCAAAAATTACTTATTTTAGCAAAATACAGTGACAGGAAAAAAAAAGATATTCAAAATGCTGATGTTTGATCACTGAAATACACCTGAAAAATCTTGTCTACAGAAACTTGTTGCCCCAGATACCCTGTAAAAGACTATTGCAAAGATCATCTAGGAGTTCTGGGGTTTTGTCTGTTTATGTCCTAGCTGATCAGCCATTGTTCTCTCTGAAAGGATTTATATTTCACACCTATGGTATATTTGAAAGTTATTACTGTCCTTTATTTTCATGTCTATCTAGAAGACTGAAGAAAGCTCATTATCTATAATGAGAGGAAATGTGTCGCTCATGGCTAAAAGGATCACTTTGAAGAAATTCAGAGATGAGAAATTTCAAACCTTTGCTAAATGGACAAGTGTTCTATCCCTTAAAGTAATTTCTAAATACTAAGTGCTGGATATAAAAATGAGATCAGGCATGTCACAGGCAATCTACCTTTGATAAGATGTGAGGATTCTACATATGTGGCTTGCTACAG